>NC_045957.1:86000487-86049211 GCF_010909765.2 Amblyraja radiata
ATGAGGGAATTGAAGGCAATATCTCCAAGTTTGCGGATGACACTAAGCTGGGGGGCAGTGTTAGCTGTGAGGAGGATGCTAGGAGACTGCAAGGTGACTTGGATAGGCTGGGTGAGTGGGCAAATGTTTGGCAGATGCAGTATAATGTGGATAAATGTGAGGTTATCCATTTTGGTGGCAAAAACAGGAAAGCAGACTATTATCTAAATGGTGGCCGACTAGGAAAAGGGGAGATGCAGCGAGACCTGGGTGTCATGGTACACCAGTCATTGAAAGTGGGCATGCAGGTGCAGCAGGCAGTGAAGAAAGCGAATGGTATGTTAGCTTTCATAGCAAAAGGATTTGAGTATAGGAGCAGGGAGGTTCTACTGCAGTTGTACAGGGTCTTGGTGAGACCACACCTGGAGTATTGCGTACAGTTTTGGTCTCCAAATCTGAGGAAGGACATTATTGCCATAGAGGGAGTGCAGAGAAGGTTCACCAGACTGATTCCTGGGATGTCAGGACTGTCTTATGAAGAAAGACTGGATAGACTTGGTTTATACTCTCTAGAATTTAGGAGATTGAGAGGGGATCTTATAGAAACTTACAAAATTCTTAAGGGGTTGGACAGGCTAGATGCAGGAAGATTGCTCCCGATGTTGGGGAAGTCCAGGACAAGGGGTCACAGCTTAAGGATAAGGGGGAAATCCTTTAAAACCGAGATGAGAAGAACTTTTTTCACACAGAGAGTGGTGAATCTCTGGAACTCCCTGCCACAGAGGGTAGTCGAGGCCAGTTCATTGGCTATATTTAAGAGGGAGTTAGATGTGGCCCTTGTGGCTAAGGGGATCAGAGGGTATGGAGAGAAGGCAGGTACGGGATACTGAGTTGGATGATCAGCCATGATCATATTGAATGGCGGTGCAGGCTCGAAGGGCCGAATGGCCTACTCCTGCACCTAATTTCTATGTTTCTATGTTTCTATATAGATAGGGTGGTAAAGAAAGCTTTTGGTATGCTAGCCTTTATAAATCAGAGCATTGAGTATAGAAGCTGGGATGTAATGTTAAAATTGTACAAGGCATTGGTGAGACCAAATCTGGAGTATGGTGTACAATTTTGGTCGCCCAATTATAGGAAGGATGTCAACAAAATAGAGAGAGTACAGAGGAGATTTACTAGAATGTTGCCTGGGTTTCAACAACTAATTTACAGAGATAGGTTGAATAAGTTAGGTCTTTATTCTCTGGAGCGCAGAAGGTTAAGGGGAGACTTGATAGAGGTCTTTAAAATGAAGAGAGGGATAGACAGAGTTGATGTGATCAAGCTTTTCCCTTTGAGAATAGGGAAGATTCAAACAAGAGGACATGACTTCAGAATTAAGGGACAGAAGTTTAGGGGTAACATGAGGGGGAACTTCTTTACTCAGATAGTGGTAGCGGTGTGGAATGAGCTTCCAGTGGAAGTGGTGGCAGCAGGTTCGTTGGTATCATTTAAAAATAAATTGGATAGGCATATGGATGAGAAGGGAATGGAGGGTTATGGTATGGGTGCAGGCCGGTGGGACTAAGGGAAAAAAGTTGTTTGGCACAGACTTGTAGGGCCGAGATGGCCTGTTTCCGTGCTGTAATTGTTATATGGTTATATGGTTATATGATACTGAGTTGGATGATCAGCCATGATCATATTGAATGGTGGTGCAGGCTCGAAGGGACAAATAGCCTACTCCTGCACATAATTTCTATGTTTCTATGTTTCCCTTTCTTCACCCCTCTCCCTCTCCCACCCATCACTCTCTCCCCCACCCCCGTTCCCGCTCTACCCCACCCCCTTCCCTCTCTCCCCCCGCCCCCTTCCCCTACCCCTCTGTCCCTCTTCCACCAGTCCCTGTACCCCTCCCTCCCCACTCTACCACTTCTCTCCCCTTACCTCACCCCTCTCCCTCTCCCACCCCTCTCTCTTCCCCTCCCTGTCCCACCCCTTCCCCTACCCCTCGGTCCCTCTTCCACCACTCCCCCGTCCCTCTTCCACCACTCCCGCTACCCCTCCCTCCCTCCCTCCCTCCCTACTCTTCCACTTCTCTCCCCCTTCTCTCCTCCCCCTCTCCCTCTCCTCACCCCTCTTCCATCCCTCTCTCCCCCACCCCTTCCCTCTCTCCCCCACCCCTTCCCTCTCTACCCCACCCCTTCCCTCTCTCCCCGCCCCCTTTCCCTCTGTCCCTCTTCCACCACTCCCCCTAACGCTCCCTCTCCCACTTCTCTCCCCTTACCCCACCCCTCTCCCTCCTCCACCCCTGTCTCCCCCTCCCTTCCCCTCTCTCCCCCACCCCTTCCCCTACCCCTCTGTCCCTCTTCCACCACTCCCCCTGTCCCTCTTCCACCACTCCTGCTACCCCTCTCCCCCTCCCTCCCTCCCTCCCTACTCTACCACTTCTCTCCCCCCCACACTCTTTCCCCTCTCTCCCCCCACCCCTCTCCCCCCTCCCCCTCCCATCCCACTCTTCCCCCTCCCTCCACACTCTTCCCCCTCTCCCTCCTCATTCCCTTACCGTGCACAGTCTCTGTCTTTAAGAAGGAACTACAGATGCTGGAAAATCGAAGGTAGACATAAAAAAAGCTGGATAAACTCAGCGGGTGCGGCAGCATCTATGGAGCGAATTGAATGGTCAACGTTTTTGGCCGAAACCCGAAAGAAGGGTTTCGGCCAAAAACGTTGCCTTTTTCCTTCAGTCCATAGATGCTGCTGCACCCGCTGAGTTTATCCAGCTTTTTTGTTGTTGTACCAGCCTCTCTATCTCTCTGCCCTTTTCTCTTCTCTCGAATCATGCACGCCCGCACCAAACCCTCCCCCCCTTCACCTCTCTCCCCCATCCTCTCCTCCCCCTCTTCACCCCCCCCCCCTCCCCCTCTCTCTCTCCACCCTCCTCCTCCCCTTCCTCACAAAATATTTTTTGTGGGGGCGGGTTCTCAGTGTGTGTGACTGTTTGTGGAGGCAGCCACGCGCTCTCCATTCAAGAAGTCGCTCATCTGTTTGTGGAGGCGCGTGCTTAGTATGTGACCAAAGATCTTATAGCGGAGCTCTCCGCTACAAGATCTTTGTGTGTGACGACACACGCTCCCCTCCCCCCCCCCCCCTTTGGTGCAGGAGGCGCGCGCAACATCTGAACGCTCAGCGATTATTCGAATTCTTCACTAACCGTCATTCTGACTTTGCTTGTGAAGAGCAAAGTCCTGAATTGCATTTGTCTGTTGCAGGAAAACTGTTCCCGATGTTGGGGAAGTCCAGGACAAGCGGGTCACAGTTTAAGGATAAAGGGGAAATCCTTTAGTACTGAGATGAGGAAAACATTTTTCACACAGATAGTGGTGAGTCTCTGGAACTCTCTGCCGCAGAAGGTAGTTGAGGCCAGTTCATTATTTATATTTAAGAGGGAGTTAGATGTGGCCCTTGAGACTAAAGGGATCAGGGGGTATGGAGAGAAGGCAGGTATAGGATACTGAGTTGGATGATCAGCCATGATCATATTGAATGGTGGTGCAGGCTCGAAGGGCCGAATGGCCTACTCCTGCACTTAATTTCTATGCTTCTATGTTTCCCTCTTGTCACCCCTCTCCCTCTCCCACCCATCCCTCTCTCCCCCACCCCCCTTCCCTCTCTACCACCACCCACTTCCCCCTACCCCTCTGTCCCTCTTTCACCACTCCCCCTACCCCTCCCTCCCCACTCATCCACTTCTATCCCCTTACCCCACGCCTCTCCCACCCCCACCCCTCTCGCTTCCCCTCTCTCCACCACCCCTTCCCCTACCCCTCTGTCCCTCTTCCACCACTGCCCCATCTCTCTTCCACCACTCCCGCTACCCCTCTACACTCCCTCCCTCCCCACTCTTCCACTTCTCTCCCCCTTCTCTCCTCCCCCTCTCCCTCTCCATCCCTCTCCCTCCCCATCCCTCTCTCCCCCACCCCCGTTCCCTCTCTACCCCACCCCCTTCCCCCCACCACCTTCCCCCTATCCCTCTTCCATCACTCCCCCTACCCCTCTCCTCCTCCCTCCCCACTCTTCCACTTCTCTCCCCCTTCCCCTCCACTCTCACTCCCCACTCTTTCCCCTCTCTCCCCCACCCCTCTCCCCCTCCCTCCCTCCTCCCCATCTTCCCCATCCCCCCTCCCCCACATCTCTCTCCCCATCCCTCACCCCCTACCCCGCTCTCCTTTCCCTCCCAAATCTATCCCGTTTCCTCCTCCTCCACTCCCCTCCCTCACCTCTTCTCACCCCCCCCCCCCCCACAAACGCCGTTGGGGAAACAGACCCAACGGGTCTGCACTTGGTCTAGTCTATCTTTAAAACTGTGTGCCTGTCGCCTGCCGTCCGTCCGGCTGCCTGCCTGCCTTTCGATTCGTTCCCATCGTGTGATGTCACAATGCCCAATGCTCGCAGATGTCCAATCGCAATGCCAAATGCTTGCAGATGTCCAATCGGAATGGATCCATTTAAATGTACGGCTTCTGGCTGCATTTCTTCCTTTGATTCCCTGCAACTCCGAAACCAGACACAGAATCGCCGACATCTTTTCCATTTCGGTAGAGATTTCACTTTTCTTTCTAAGTATCCGCTCCTTATTACATTTTGTCGTGTTTAAGTACACATTTTTAATCAAATCCTTCCCCCCCCCCCCCCAAAATTTCAAAAATAAACTGGCTTCGCACCCATAGAAGCAGCACCAGCCCCAGCCCCTGATGAACGATCCATTATGTGATGTCACAATGCCCAATGCTCACATATGTCCAATCGGAATGCATTCATTTACATATGCCTATGCAGGAGCCCCAGCCCACGGTGAACGTTCCATCGTGTGATGTCACAATGCCCAATGCTCAAATACATTGTTGCCATAGAGGGAGTACAGAGAAGGTTCACCAGACTGATTCCTGGAATGTCAGGATTTTCAAATGAAGAAAAACTGGATAGACTCGCCTTGCACTCGCTAGATTTTAGAAGATTGAGGGGGTATCTTATAGAAACGTATAACATTCTTAAGGGATTGGACAGGCTAGATGCAGGAAGATTGTTCCGGATGTTGAGGAAGACCAGAACAAGGGGTCACACTTTAAGGATAAGGGGGAAATCCTTTAGGACAGAGATGAGAAAAACATTTTTCACACAGAGAGTGGTGAATCTCTGGAATTCTCTGCCACAGAAGGTGGTTGAGGTCAGTTCATTGGCTATATTTAAGAGGGAGTTAGATGTGGCCCTTGTGAGGCAGGTACAGGATACTGAGTTGGATGGTCAGCCATGATCATATTGAAAGGTGGTGCAGGCTAGACGGGCCGAATGGCCTACTCCTGCACTTAATTTCTATGTTTCCCTCTCCTCAACCCTCTCCCTCTCCCACCCATCACTCTCTCCCCCACCCCCCTTCCCTCTCTACCCCACCCCCTTCCCTCTCTCCCCCCGCCCCCTTCCCCTACCCCTCTGTCCCTCTTCCACCAGTCCCTCTACCCCTCCCTCCCCACTCTTCTACTTCTCTCCCCTTTTGTCACCCCTCTTCCTCCCTCACCCCTCTCTCTTCCCCTCCCGGTCCCACCCCTTCCCCTACCCCTCTGTCCCTCTTCCACCACTCCCCCGTCCCTCTTCCACCACTCCCGCTACCCCTCCCTCCCTCCCTCCCCACTCTTCCACTTCTCTCCCCCTTCTCTCCTCCCCCTCTCCCTCTCCTCACCCCTCTTCCATCCCTCTCTCCCCACCCCTTCCCCCTCCACCCCACCCTCTTCCCTCTCTCCCCCGCCCCCTTCCCCTCTTCCACCACTCCCCCTACCCCTCCCTCTCCCCCTTCTCTTCCCTTACCCCACCCCTCTCCCTCCCTCACCCCCCTCCCTTCCCCTCTCTCCCCCACCCCTTCCCCTACCCCTCTGTCCCTCTTCCACCACTCCCCCGTCCCTCTTCCACCACTCATGCTACCCCTCTCCCCCCTCCCTCCCACTTTTCTCTCCGCCCACCCCTCTCCCCCTCCAATTCCACTCTCCCCCTCCCTCCACACTCTTCCCCCTCTCCCTCCTCATTCCCTTACCGTGCACAGTCTCTGTCTTTAAGAAGGAACTACAGATGCTGGAAAATCGAAGGTAGACATAAAAAAAGCTGGATAAACTCAGCGGGTGCGGCAGCGTCTATGGAGCGAATTGAATGGTCAACGTTTTTGGCCGAAACCCGGAAGAAGGGTTTCGGCCAAAAACGTTGCCCTTTTCCTTCGGTCCATAGATGCTGCTGCACCCGCTGAGTTTATCCAGCTTTTTTGTTGTTGTACCAGCCTCTCTCTCTCTCTCTCTGCCCTTTTCTCTTCTCTCGACTCATGCACGCCCGCTCCAACCGCTCCCCCCCCAGTTCACCTCTCTCCCCCATCCTCTTCTCCCCCCCCCCTCCCCCTCTCCCTCTCCACCCTCCTCCTCCCCTTCCTCACAAAATATTTTTTGTGGGGGCGGGTTCTCAGTGTGTGTGACTGTTTGTGGAGGCGGCCACGCGCTCTCCATTCAAGAAGACGCTCATCTGTTTGTGGAGGCGCGTGCTTAGTATGTGACCAAAGATCTTATAGCGGAGCTCTCCGCTACAAGATCTTTGTGTGTGACGACACACGCTCCACCCCCCCCCCCCTTTGGTGCAGGAGGCGCGCGCAGCATCTGAACGCTCAGCGAATATTCGAATTCTTCACTAACCGTCATTCTGACTTTGCTTGTGAAGAGAATAGTCCTGAATTGCATTTGTCTGATGCAGGAAGATTGTTCCCGATGTTGGAGAAGTCCAGGACAAGCGGGTCACAGTTTAAGGATAAAGGGGAAATCCTTTAGTACTGAGATGAGGAAAACATTTTTCACACAGAGAGTGGTGAGTCTCTGGAACTCTCTGCCACAGAAGGTAGTTGAGGTCAGTTCATTGGCTATATTTAAGAGGGAGTTAGATGTGGCCCTTGTGGCTAAAGGGATCAGAGGGTATGGAGAGAAGGCAGGTACAGGATACTGAGTTGGATGATCAGCCATGATCATATTGAATGGTGGTGCAGGCTCGAAGGGCCGAATGGCCTACTCCCGCACTTAATTTCCATGCTTCTATGTTTCCCTCTTGTCACCGCTCTCCCTCTCCCACCCATCCCTCTCTCCCCCACCCCCCTTCCCTCTCTACCACCACCCCCTTACCCCTACCCCTCTGTCCCTCTTTCACCACTCCCCCTACCCCTACCTCCCCACTCTTCCACTTCTATCCCCTTACCCGACGCCTCTCCCTCCCCCACCCCTCTCTCTTCCGCTCCCTTCCCCTCTCTCCCCCACCCCTTCCCCTCTGTCCCTCTTCCAACCACTCCCCCGTCCCTCTTCTACCACTCCCGCATCCCCACTACCCCATCCTCCCTCCCCACTCTACCACTTCTCTCCCACTCTACCACTTCTCTCCCACTCTCTCCTCCCCCTCTCCTCCCCCTACCCCTCTGTCCCTCTTCCATCACTCCCCCTACCCCTCTCCTCCTCCCTCCCCACTCTTCCACTTCTCTCCCCGTTCCCCTCCACTCTCCCTCCCCACTCTTTCCCCTCTCTCCCCCACCCCTCTCCCCCTCCCTCCCTCCTCCCCATCTTCCCCATCCCCCCTCCCTCACATCTCTCTCCCCATCTCTCACCCCCTACCCCGCTCTCCTTTCCCTCCCAAATCTATCCCGTTTCCTCCTCCTCCTCTCCCCTCCCTCCCCTCTTCTCACCCCCCCCCCCCACAAACGCCGTTGGGGAAACAGACCCAACGGGTCTGCACTTGGTCTAGTAAAGTTTTAAAATTGAAATTGAAATTGAATTGGGAGAGAGAGAGAGTGAGAGAGAGAGAGAGATAGAGAGACACACACACACAAAATGTTTTGTTTTACTCTATTTTATATTATTTTATTTCAACTTTTACAATTCTGTACTCCTCGATCACTTCTCCACAAAACTTTCTGTATAACCTACAGTTTCTTTAGTACTATTACTTCTAACCTTTTTAAGTATCTGCCTTTTATAAGTCTACTTGTAAAATTCAGGTCCAGTCCGCACTAATGTTGACCAGTTTATTGAATGCATCTGGAGATGAGCTTAGTATTTAGATAGATGCAGTGCACACCACAATATTTAGCCAATAACCGTCATTTCCAGATCCTTATTTACCTAAAGTAAATCAGAGGAAACTCAGGAAATGAAAAGGCATATACTATATATAATCCACACATCTTTAATCGCCCCTTAATGGGAACCAAATAAAATACCTTGATCTTTGTTGAATTGTAAAAATAAAGCAGGATATTTTTCATACCACTCTTTTGAGCTGCCACCAGTTCCACAAGCAGCAGATCTGAATAAAAACACATTACTGTTTTAGAGAGTATTAAACCCCATTCAAGTACAGTTTAATTAAAAGATTTGTTGCAGTGCTAAAAAATAAATGCAAATTCATCCATGGATTTATTGTAAATTCTTTCTCTCCCAATAATGGAGCTAATTGTGTTGACTTTCTACTCTGATGGTCACAATGTTTGCAATTAATGCAGATGTCAGAACATGACAGTGATAATGACCATTATGATTGTGCTGAGTACAAGAGTACAAAAGCAATCCCCTAGATTTTATCTATAGTGCTTCACAATAAAAGATTTCCATGGTGCAGTTTTTGATTAGTTGCCAGTCACTTTATTTTGTTAATAGACTTTTTAGTACCTCATGCTTTTTCACTGTATACTAAATTCTGCTTTCTCAATTTTGCTGGTAATTGAATTCTTTATCTACATAATTTGTTTTCTGGTACTTTACATGAAATCATCTTGAGCTGCAGTTATACTCCAACTATCATTACTCTATTAACTTTATTGCCATAGGTTGCATATGTAGAGCTTTACTCTCCAGACACCTTGTTATTACCATCTAATAAAACCAAGAACAGTGAAAATTATATTTTCAAAATGACCAGAAGGTCCAGCTGTCTCTGGGAATTGTGAAAATGCAGCTTTGCACCAGAATCATTCTCAATCTGGCATAAAATGAACTTCTGGAGAAGTTGCACCCTTCAGCTTTAAAGCAAGCTGGAATCAGAGTCACAGAGTCATGGTCATAGAGACAAACACATGGAACAGGCCCCTCGACCTAACTCGTTCATGCCAACTAAGATGTACCATCTAAGCTAGTCCCATTTGTTCACATTGTATCCTTCTAAATCTTCCCTATCATTAACCTGTCCCAGTGTTGTTTAAATGCTGTTATAATAATTATAATAATGGATGGGATTTATATAGCGCCTTTCTAATACTCAAGGCGCTTTACATCGCATTATTCATTCACTCCTCAGTCACACTCGGTGGTGGTAAGCTACTTCTGTAGCCACAGCTGCCCTGGGGCAGACTGACGGAAGCGTGGCTGCCAATCTGCGCCTACGGCCCCTCCGACCACCACCAATCACTCACACACAGGCAAAGGTGGGTGAAGTGTCTTGCCCAAGGACACAACGACAGTATGCACTCCAAGCGGGATTCGAACCGGCTACCTTCCGGTTGCCAGCCGAACACTTAGCCCATTGTGCCATCTGTTATAGTACCTGCCTCAACTACCTCCTCTGGCAGTTAGTTCCATACACTCAATTTCCTGTGTGAAAATGTTGCCCCTGAGGCTTAAATCTTTCCCCTCGCCTTAAACCTATGCCTTCTAGTTCTATATTTCCTTACCCTAGGAAAAAGACTGCGAATTCGCCCTATCTATTCCCTTCATTATTTTATACACCTCTACAAGATCACCCACCAGTCTTCTGTGCTCAAAGGAATAAAGTCCTAGACTGCCTAACTTCTCCCCATAGCTCAGGCCCTCAAGTCTTGACCACGTCTGCATAAATCGTCTCTTTACTCTTTCCAGGTTAATGGCATCCTTCCTATAACAGGGTAACCAAAACTGAACACAAGTATGCCGTCACCAAATTCTAGTACAACTGTAGCATAAGGTTCCAAATTCTGTACTTAATTCCTTAACTGACAAAGGCCAAAAGCCTACTTCACCACCCATCCACCCGCAGTGCCACTTTCAGGGAATTATGTGCTTGCACTCCTAGATCCATCTGTTTTACAACACTTCCCTGGGCCCTACTCTTCACCGTGACGGTCCTGCTCTGGTTTGGCTCCCCAAAGTGCAACACCTCACACTTACAGTGCATTCCGAAAGTATTCAGACCCCTTCACTTTTTCCACATTTCGTTACCTTACAGCCTTATTCTAAAATTGATTAAAATCATTTTTTTTAATCGTCAATCTTTACCCCATAAAAAAAGGTTAAAACAGGTGTTTAGAAATTTTTGAAAAGTAATTAAAAAGAAATAACTGAAATATCACATTTACATAAGTATTCAGACCCTTTACTCAGTACTTTGTTGAGGCATTTTGGCAGCGATTACAGCCTCAAGTCTTCTTGGGTATGACACTACAAGCTTGGCACACCTGTATTTGTGTAATTTCTCCCATTCTTCTCTGCAGATCCTCTCAAGCTCTGTCAGGTTAAATGAGGAGTGTTGATACACAGTTATTTTCAGGTCCTTCCAGAGATGTTCGATCGTGTTCAAGTCCCGGCTCTGGCGGTGCCACACAAGGACATTCACAGACTTGTCACAAAGCCACTCCTGCATTGTCATGGCTGTGTGCTTAGGGTCGTTGTCCTGTAGGAAGGTGAACCTCTGCCCCAGTCTGAGGTCCAGAACGCGCTCGAGCCGATTTTCATCAAGGATCTCTCTGTACTTTGCTCCGTTCATCTTTCCCTCGATTATGACTAGTCTCCCAGTTCCTGCTGCTGAAAAACATCCCCACAGCATGATGCTGCCACCACCATGCTTCACCGTAGGTATGGCATTGGCCAGGTGATGAGCAGTGCCTGGTTTCCTCCAGACGTGACGCTTGGCATTAAAGCCAAAGAGTTCAATTTTGGTTTCATCAGACCAGAGAATCTTGTTTCTCATGCCTTTTGGCAAACCAAGCGGGCTGTCATGTGCCTTTGTAGTGGCTTCCGTCTGGCCACTATACCATAAAGGCCTGATTGGTGGAGTGCTGCAGATATAGTTGTCCTTCTGGAAAGTTCTCCCCTGTCCACAGAGGAACTCTGGAGCTCTGTCAGAATGACCATCGGGTTCTTGGTCACCTCCCTGACCAAGGCCCTTCTCCCCCGATTGCTCAGTTTGGCCGGGCAGCCAGCTTTATGAAGAGTTCTGGTGATTCCAAAGTTCTTCCATTTAAGAATGATAGAGGCCACTGTGCTCTTCGGGACCTGCAATGCTGCAGAAATTGTTTTATACCCTTGCCCAGATCTGTGTCTCGACAATCCAGTCTCAGAGGTCTACGGACAATTCCCTTGTCTTCATGACTTGTTTTTTGCTCTGACATGCACTGTCAACTGTGGGACCTTATATAGACAGGTATGTGCCTTTCCAAATCATGTTCTATCAATTTAATTTACCACTGGTGGACTTCAATCAAGTTGTAGAAACATCTCAAGGATAATCAATGGAAACAGGATGAACCTAAGCTCAATTTTGAGTGTCATAGCAAAGGGTCTGTACACATGTAAATGTGATATTTCAGTTATTTATTTTCAATTACTTTGCAAAAATTTCTAAACTCATGTTTTCGCTTTTTCATTCTGTGGTATTTTGTGTAGATTAATGATTTAAAAAAATGAATTTAATCCATTTAAAATGCTGTGACATAACAAAATGTGGAAAAAGTGAAGGAGTCTGAATACTTTCTGAATGCACTGTATTTGAATTAAACTCATTAGCCATTCCTTGGGACACTTGCCCCACTAAGCAAGATTTGCTGTAGTCCTTGATAATCATCTTCACTGTCTACGATATCTCCTATTTCAATGTCATCTGTAAACTTACTAATAATGCTTTGTACTTTCTTATCGCTAATATAGTAGGCAAACATCAATGGGCCCAGCAGAGACGTCTGAGGAACACCACTAGACACAGGCGCATAGACTCAAACAAATGCATAAAAACATTTTTTTTCATAACTTATATATTAATTACAAGTAACATATAATTACAAAAACAATTAACTAAAATAGGTGCTTTTGGGGGGGGGTTTGTGGGGGAAGGGGGGTTGTGGGGACGGGGGGTTCATGGGGGCGGGATTGTTGTGGGGACGGTGGGGGGTTGTGGGGGCGGGGGTCGTGGGGCCGAGGAGGTTGTGGGGGCGGGGGGGTTGTGGGGGTCGTGCGGATGGGGGGTTGTGGGGGCAGGAGGGGGTTGTGGGAGCAGGGTTGTGGGGGAGGTGAGAATGTGGGGGAGAAGGGGGTTGTGGGGGGGGAGGTTGTGGGGGAGGAGGGGTTGTGGGGGTTGTGGGAGAGGGGGGAGTTGTGGGGGTGGGGGGTGTGGGCGGCGGGGTGTGTGGCCAGTGGGTTGTGTGGAGGGGGGTGTGTGGGGGGGAGTGGGTGTGTGGGTGAGGGGGGTTGTGGGGTTGGGGTATGTGTGCGAGGGGGTGTGTGGGCGGTGGGATTTGTGTGAGGGGGTGTGTATGTGGGCGGGGGGGTGTGTGTGGGCGGGGGTGTGTGTGTGTGGGTGAGGGGGTGTGTGGGCAGGGGGGCTTGTGGGGGGAAGGGTGTGTGGGCAGGGGGGCTTGTGGGGGAAAGGGTGTGTGGGCGGGGGGAGTTGTGGGGGGAGAGGGGTGTGTGGCAGGGGGGAGTGAGCTCGATGAAAAGACGGGCAAAGAGCCATGGGGGAGAGGGGAGCATCAGAGGTTGTGGGGGAGCTAGCGAGGGGGACCAGAGGGGTAGTGGCTGGAATTGGCGGTGCGATGTGGAATCACAGCGGGCACTGGTCACTGGTCACTGGTCATTCTTCTCTTTCCATTGGGAGACATCAGCAACGTCTTCGACTCCAGGCTGGGCTGGGTCTCCAACTCTGGGCTAGGCGGTGTCTCCCACGCTGAGCTGGGCTGGGCTGGGTCGGGTCTCCGACGCTGGGCTGCTGCTTGGGGCTGGGCTGCTGCTTGGGGCTGGGCTGCTGCTTGGGGCGGAGCGGCTGCTTGGGGCAGGGCGGTGCTGCACTGCTTGAGGCTGGGCTGGGCTGCTACGGGTCTCTCCGAAAGTCCGGTTGGAAACTTCCGCCGGCCATCCTCAGCTCCAGTAAAGACGCGATGGCACCGTCCCGGCGAGTGAAAGGGGAAGAAACTAATCCACGCTGCGCCGACTGGCAGGAGAATAGATTAATCTGCGCATGTGCGATTTTTAAGATTTTTAAACCGCGTTAACTTTTGCGACATTCAATCGATCGGAGCAGAACCTGGTGCACTCGCAGCACAGGAGAACGGTGAATGAACTGGCGAAATAATTGTAGCGCTATCACAAACCATTTTTGCGCAAATAAGACCGATAAACCGGAAGATAACAAGATCAGAGTTTTAGTTATGTTTCGATAGATAGATGAACTAGTTCTATTGTCAACAGATTTTTTAGATACAAGGCATTGCAGATGTTAGGATCTTGAGCAAAAAATACAAAGTTCTGGGGTAACGCAGTGGGTCAGGCAGCATCTCTAGAAGACAAGGATATTCCACCTAGGTGCTGAACGATTGGCAGCCCCGTCAACAGTCTGTTTGTTTTTTCGTCTTTTTGTTAATTTTTAATGTGTGTTTAAAGTCTCTGTAAATGTTCTCCGGTTTGTTTCATGTGGGGAGAGGAGGAGGGGTTGGCGGAAACTTTCTTACCTTTCCGGAGATAGGATTAATTTTCGGAGCGCATTCTCCGATCATTCTGCGGCCTACCATCGATGGAGCTGGAGGCCTACTCGGGCTGACCTTGGGCCCCACCACGGGGCGGGGACTTAAATCGTAGTTGATCCCTTGCCTGGGATCGCTCCAACCGCGGCCTGCAGACTTTACATCAGGAGCTCGTAGTCTTGGGAGAGGGCGTGGATGTTGGGAGCTCCAACGTCGCGGAAGGTTTGACCAGCCCCGATGCAGGGTTCAATCATCGACGCGGGGAGCTGACATCCCCCCAATGCAGGAGCTGATCGCCTCGACATGGAGGGACCACCGCCGGCTACGGGAATCAAGATCATTCCGTCAACAGAGGGCTCAAGGCCCCCGACCACGAGAGCTAAGGGAAGAGATCGAACTTGTTTTGCCTTCCATCACAGTGAGGAATGTGGCGGAGTCACTGTGATGGATGTTTATGTTAAAGTGTGTTTTGTGTGTTCCATTGCTTTTTATTTGTATGACTGACTTGGCAAATGAAATTCCTCGTATGTTGCAAAACATACTGGCTAATGAAGTATTATTGTGATTGTGATTGTGATATGCAATGTTTTGGGTTGGGACCATTCTTTATAGTTTGAAGAAATCGTCCCAACCTGAACAGTTGCTTAAAAATGTCCTCCACAGTTGCTGCCCAATCCGCTGAGTGATTCCAGTGCAAGTATTCTTTGCTCTTTAGCTATTTTGTAGATCTAGTTTCATGATTCACATCAGCAATGGTAAATCTCAGACTTTGATTTGAAACATTGATTCCACTTACTTTTTCAAAGGAGTTGCACGATCTACTGAGTATTTCCAGCAATATTTTATTTTATTCTAAAAATATATTGGCTTATTCATGTAAACATGAAAATAAAATAGCTTAAATTCTATTGTTAGTATAAATAAATACTTAGTTTGGGGTTCATCTTAATGTTACAATAGTAGTAGTGTATCAGAGCTGATCATTTGTGATGGATGAAGTGTCTTGAGAATTTACACAATGCAGCTGCCGAGATTCAAATTATTAATATTCAGAAGATTATTTAGTTATGCACCAGTTCTTCAAATTTAGTGCAAAAGGGAATTGGATAAATACCTGAGGGTTAAAAAACATGCAAGAATATGAGGGAAAATGGGGGGTTGATTAGATTGCTTCACAAATAGCTGGTCCACTTTCAATGCACTAATGAGCCTCACTCTATGCTCTGACTAATAACAATATTTATGTGCGCTATGAGATTTTATTTTCTGTACATGTGTTGGCAACTGCAGTGGGATCCGCACCGCATAGATGTTGAAAATTACCTTAGAAGGTTGACTTTGTTCAATTTGAATCAAAGAACCATAGAATTCTTTATTCACCCTTGGGGCTCTATCGCTTTACTTGTTTTCCTATTAAAGATGTGTTGTTGCAAATGTTTTTGACATTTCTTTGATACAAATCCAAATTGATATTTCACCCACTAAAAATTGCTTTTAACTTTTAAACAAAAGAAATCAATTGCAAAATATGATAAGAGTGCCTCTGGGTGAATGGTTAATCAGTAAGGGAAAAGACTATCAGAAAAATAAGGATAGGTCAAAGAGAGGGAGAGAGAGATGTACAAGGCCAGTTTATGAGCCTTGTTTTACAACTCAAATTCAATTACATACTGCATGTATTTTAACCAATATATTTAAAAAGTAAAATCAGTGTTATAATGTAATTGCAGCCTTATTGCATAGTGGAAAACACACAATTTGATTGTTCACCTCGTTGCTTGTGATGTGGAGCATGTCAAGCATGTACAATCAAGGGCAGGATAGAACAGGCCAAAGACAAGGGTGACTAGGCAAAGGAACCCAAAAAAAGATGTGGCAGAAGGCCCGAGATATCAGTATTAATTTATTGTTACTTATACCCAGAAACAATGAAATATATCCTCTTGCATACTATCCAGGGTGACCATATGATACATGAGTACAACAAGTAGGGTAAAAGAGAAAACAGAATGCAGAATATTGTGTTACCAGCTACAGAGAAAGTGCAGCTTTAAAGAAAAGTGCAATGGCCAACCTGATATAGATTGGAAGATCGAGAATGCATCCTTAGAATATGGGAGTCCGATCAAGAGTCTGACAACAGTGAGGAAGAAGTTGTTCTTACATCTGGAGGCTTTCAAGCTTTTATACCCTCTTCTCAATGGGAGAGGAAGGAAGAGGGAATGATCAGGGTGTAAGTGGTCCTTGATTAAGATGACTGTTTTCGCGAGACAGTGTGAAGTGTAGATGGAGTCTATGGCAGAGGGGAGGGGTAGGGGTGGTGTGGACCAGGTTGTGATCATTGGCAGGGAAGTGTAGCATCAAACCACAAATCCTGTACCAATGTCAGAGTAGCAGAACATCTGTATGATGAGGACATCAATACAGAGATGTCAGGGACATGTGCCAGACTGCTCTCCTTTCACAGCTGAAGGTTACTGTCAGTCTGATCATTTGGCTTCTGCATCGGTACATGCAGCGGCTGACATAAGCCACATTTCACAGCTAGGTCAAGGCTATAAAGGGCACAGCACGGAAAAAATCTCTGTGCATGGAGAGGAGAATTCTTTATCTTCTTCTTGTGTGGAAAGCAGTGGGCGCCCGGTGGACTTTACAGGTGTCCTAAATGTCCGGAGAATGGTACTCACAGCAGCGTCTGTGAACCCAGAACTTTACATTAAGGCCAAAGGCAAGACATTTCTGAAGGCGCAGTTGGTGAGTGACTTTGGACAGAAAACCCTTGTCCATGCCATGTACCCAGGCAGAATGCACAATGCCTTCATCTTCAGTTAGCCTACTGATGCTGCATGTTTCAGCCATTGCACTGGACAGAAAGATGTATATTGGAGAACAAGGGATAACCTGCTTCTGCTTGACACCTTTCCTCAGTCCAGGCTCCTGATCATTTTGTGAGTGCAATTTCAGCCACAGCCATCAGGGGCTTAATACAGAGTGTCACTTAGATTTAAGTTTAGGCTTATTGTCGCATGTACCAAGCTACAATGGAAATCTTTCCTTTACTTTAGTTGAGAGATACAGGGTGGAAACAGGCTTTTCAGCCAACCGAGTCCACACCGATCAATGATCACCCAAACACAAGTACTATGTTATTCCAGTTTCACATCCTGCACACTAAGGGCAATTTACAGAAGGCTATTAACTTACAATGGTTAAATAGAGTTCGATAGTGCATTAGCGTCACGTGTGAAATTCCTTTTGCATAGATCTCACATGAATGAGTCTCCATATTTTTGCGCAATTTACATAAAGTCCAAACTCCAGTCCACGTGCTCGATGTACTGGAGCAGCACCTGATCCAGATAAGCCCCATGCTGCAGCAAACCTCCTCCGTCATCCTCGACCTGCTCGGCCTGCAAATTGATGTCCGTCTCCTCATCCGACCGCCGCTATGTCCGGGGTGGTGCCTCCTGCAGCTGACCTTCAAGGCGCTGAAGGCAATACCTTGGTTTCTCTCCTACCGGCCCACTCCTCACATCTGTCATTGCCAGTGGCTCCCTTCTTCTCAACTCTCCATTCTTTGGGGCCGAGCTCAGTGGTTTCTGAGCCTCCGCCCTGCGGCCATGGCCCACCGAGTCCTTCTTCATGGCAGCGAGTCAGGCAGCCTCCGAGCGTGGCCGTGGGCAGCCCTTTGTCTGGCTCCGTGGTGCATCATGGGAAGCTGCACGTCTTTGGAATGTGGCAGAATACAGGGACACCCGGAGAAAACACTGCACGGTCACACAAAGAACGTAGAAACCCTGTACAGGCAGCACCTGTGGTCAGGATCAAACCCAGGTCTCTGGTACTGTGAGGCAGCAGCTCTACCACTGTGCTGCTCAACAATAAATACCAATGCCAGTGTAATATTTCTGACATAAGTGTGAACGTCCTGCTGAGTGTAGTGAGGGTTTTTATGGTTAATCTTGAGATGTGAACATTACGAGCAAGATCTAAATTTATTGCCTATCCGTAACAGCACTTGAGATGTTGGTGGTAAGTTATCTTGAGGTGTCAGTGTTTATGTGAGCACATGTTAAGACTTTGACTGATCAGATATTTTGATGACAAGGTGGTGAGAGAATATTTTACAATTCACCAAAAAATGAAAATAAAATAAGATGCTAAACTCAGAGTCAAAGAGTGATAGAATCATAGAGCAATACAGCCTGGAAACATGCCCTTCAGCCAAAGTTGCCATACTGGCCAACATGTCCCAGATACACTAGTCCCAGATACACTACCTGCCTGCATTTGGTCCATATCCCTCCAAACTTGTCCTACCCATGTACTTGTTCAACTATTTATTGAACAATGGGATAGTCCAAGCTTCAACTACCCCCTTTGGCAGCTTGTTCCATATACTCACCACCCTTTGTGTGAAAAGGTACCCCTCAGATTCCTATTAAATCTTTTCTACTTCACCTTAAACCTATGTCCTCTGGTCCTCGATTCACCTATGCTGGGCAAGAGACTCTGTGTATCTACCTGATCTATTCCTCTCATGATTTTATATCTTATATATATACCTTATATAAGAATACTAGACTGTGGGACCCGTTGGGTCCCATGTTCACACGGTCCCCCAACGCAATATTCCACCTCTCCACCAATTCCAATATTGGTGGCCAGTGGGGGGGGGGCGGGGGGGGGGGGGGGGGGGGTCTGGAGTGCTTGTATGGGTGTTGTGGGCCAAAGGGACTGGTTTCCAGAGGGCCAGTATGGATTCATGGGCTGGCAGCTCAGTCACTCAGGCCTGGTGGGCTGGCAGCTCAGTCACTCAGGCCTGGTGGGCTGGCAGCTCAGTCACTCAGGCCTGGTGGGCTGGCAGCTCAGTCACTCAGGCCTGGTGGACTGGCAGCTCGGTTACTCAGGCCTGGTGGGCTGGCCGCTCAGTCACTCAGGCCTGGTGGGCTGGCAGCTCAATCACTCAGGCATGGTGGGCTGGCAGCTCAGTCATTCCCAAACAACTCATCTCATTTTCATTTCATTTCATTTCATTTCCATTGCCATTTCAGTTTCAAACACAGGGCAGGCCAAGCAGCTCATCTCATTTTCATTTCATTTCATTTCCATTGCCATTTCTGTTTCAAGCACAGGGCAGGCTAAACAAATCATCTCATTTTCATTTCATTTCATTTTCATTGCCATTTCAGTTTCTAGCACAGGGCAGGGCAAGCAAAAAATCTCATTTTCATTTCATTTCATTTCCATTGCCATTTCAGTCTCAAACACAGGCCAGGCCAAACAACACATTTTAATTTCATTAAGGGCTAACAAATCATTTATTGGAAGTACATTGCAGACTCACAGTTCAGTAGACTCACAGTTCAGTTGACACTGCAGAATCACAGTTGTGGCCTCTCTCTTGCGATCTTCCAGAGTGACTGACTCACGTCCAGGCATCCAGGGTTTTATTGTCCTGCCCCCCCCCCCCCCCCCCCCCCCCCCCCCCCCCGGAAGTGGCATTACCTTCATCATGGTGATTGACAGGCGAGAGGACCAATAAGCTGGTCTCAAGATTTTTTAAACATTCATAACTTTTTTATTTCATCGATCGGAAAATTCTTCGGGGCTGCCGCAGCAAGGTCTGTGAGTAATATGGCCAAAAATCATAACGATATACGGCAACTTTTTTCTAAAATCAATATACAGCGCAGACAAGAAGTGGTCAAGATGAGACTTTTAGTTATATAGATTGTTTTAGCATACCTTGGCATTCGTAAACGTTATAACCGACACAACATATAATATATGGTGGGAAGTAATAATATTTGTCATACATCCATTATCCTTTATTAACCCTAAGATGAATGTATCTGATTTCTGAATAAGACACACATCAGAAAACGCACAAACATATGGCAATTTTAATCTGACACATATCCAACAAAGATGCAATTACAATAATAATTGGATTCATAATAAATGCACATTAAAATGTGCCTGCAGTAACATCAATAAATCTTAATACCAGAAAGGGAAGCCGATGACAGGTTTGATGTACATTTGAACAAATACTGGGCAACCAACCATGTGCTTACTTTCTCATTCTGGAACTACCTTTAATTTTCTCAGCAGCTGTGCTGGGGATCTAAACTTCTCTGCTGACAAGTATTACCATGTTATAGGAAAGATATTGAAAGATATCGTAAATCTTTTCTGAAAGGGTTCAGAAAACATTTACGAGGATGTTGCCAGGACTAGAGGGTGTGAGCTATCGGGAGAGGTTGAGTAGGCTGGGTCTCTATTCCATGGAGCGCAGGAGAATGAGGGGTGATCTTATAGAGGTAAACAAAATCATGAGAGGAATAGATCGGGTAGATGCACAAAGTCTCTTGCCCAGAGTAGGGGAATTGAGAACTAGACGACATAGGTTCAAGGTGAAGGGGAAAAGATTTAATAGGAATCCAAGGGGTAATTTTTTCACACAAAGGGTAGTGTTGAATGGAACAAGCTGCCAGAGGAGATAGTTGAGGCTGGGATTATCTTATTGTTTAAGAAACAGTTAGAAAGGTACATGGATAGGACAGGTTTGGAGGGATATGGACCAAGTGCAGGCTATTGGGACTAGTATAGCTGGAACATTGTTGGCTGGTGTGGGCAAGTTGGGCCAAAGGTCCTATTTCCGCACTGTATCACTCTGACTCGTGCATAAGGACCAGTGCTATGATCACTGGCTGCTCTTCAGCAGCAATGTCCAAACTTGCCTGTCATTGGACTCCCGGTATCAGAGCATTAACACACAAAGCCCAGGTAAATTAGACCTGGTGCAGCAACTGACAGCTCAAAATTCTTATATATATAAGGTATATATATAAGATATAAAATCATGAGAGGAATAGATCAGGTAGATACACAGAGTCTCTTGCCCAGCGTAGGTGAATCGAGGACCAGAGGACATAGGTTTAAGGTGAAGTAGAAAAGATTTAATAGGAATCTGAGGGGTACCTTTTCACACAAAGGGTGATGAGTATATGGAACAAGCTGCCAAAGGGGGTAGTTGAAGCTTGGACTATCCCATTGTTCAATAATAACTGCCAGGGTCATAGGTAAGGATTAATTGAACATACTTTTTGAGTTTTTATTTGCTAGTATGTAATTCCATTTCAATAATGTTTTCAGTGGATACAATGATTATTTTTTGTAACACGGTGATATGAGTGGAACCGAGGGAGCCTATTGCCCATAAATCAGAAAAACGATTCAGTGCTTAATCAAAAAAATTGCTCAGGAGTTGAGGCAATCAAAAAATATGAAAGGCATAGTATGTAAGCTGACAGTGGCCCTGGAAAATCAGAAGTGTTCAATTAAATTCCAAGCGTATCTTGTCAGATTAACACAAAGTATATTAGTTCAGAATTTCCTGGTTTGGACATATTAATAAAATAAGAGTAGAATTGTACAAACTAAGAACTACAACCACTTCCAACGTGACCCCACCACTTGCCACATCTTCCCATCTCCCCCCCTGTCTGCATTCCGCTCCCTCCGTAACTCCCTGGTCAATTCGTCCCTTCCCACCCGAACCACCCCCTCTCCGGGCACCTTCCCTTGCAACCGCAGGAAATGCTACACTTGCCGCTTTACCTCCCCCCTTGACTCCATTCAAGGACCTGCTGCTCTAGATGTCAGTTGATCTACATCGGTGAGACCAAGCGTAGGTTTGGCGATCGCTTCGCCGACCACCTCCGCTCGGTTTGCAATAACCAACCAGATCTCCCGGTGGCTCAGCACTTCAACTCCCCTCCCATTCCGAATCCAACCTTTCTGTCCTGGGCCTCCTCCACAGCCGAAGTGAGGACCACCAGAAATTGGAGGAGCAGCACCTCTTATATCGCCTGGGCAGTTTGTACCCCAGCGGTATGAACATTGACCTCTAATTTCAGGTAGTCCCAAATGTCTCCTCCCCTTCCCAGCTCTCCCTCAGCCCTCTGGCTCCTCCTCTTCCTTTCTTCTTCCCGCCCCCCCCTCCCCCACCCCAGAACATCAGTCTGAAGAAGGGTTTTGGCCCGAAACGTTGCCTATTTCCTTCGCTCCATAGATGCTGCCTCACCCGCTGAGTTTCTCCAGCATTTTTGGCTACCTTCGATTTTCCAGCATCTGCAGTTCCTTCTTAAACAAAGAACTACAGATATTGGTTAATACACAAAAGGACACAAAGTGATGAAATAACTCAGCAGGTCAGGCAACATCTCTAGAGAACATAGATATGTGACGTTTCAAGTCTCGACCCAAAATGTTACCTATTTATGGCTCCAGAGATGCTGCCTGACCTGCGGAGTTACTCCAGCACATTGTGTCCTTGAGAGTAAAATTGCTTGATCCGAGGAAATTTACAAGGGATCAAGTAGGAAAAAATGTAAGTTGCAATAGTGTATGATGTTAACTCCAACGTCGGAATGGAAGAACACTCTCAGCGGCTTGGAGTTTCCAAATTGGCCACTTATTACCGGAGACCATGGCTCCCGAGGTCCACAGGCCGAGCTGGGCCGAGATTCAACACTGGCGACCCTCGGCAAAAGATCCCAGGACTTTGCGATGTTAGAGCAAGCGCCGCCTGCGGCTAGAAACTTTGCAAACCACAGATCCACGGTGTTAAACAGCAGGCTCAACACTCCGGAGCTCCAACACGGCAATCCCCAGTAAGGCATCGCCCGCACCACGATGGAATTCAGCACTGCGCCCGCTGCTGAAGCTCTGGCCGGTCTCCGGCAGGAATGGCTGTGCCAATCCAGATGGTAGGCCACGAGGGGGTCGAAGATGCGACTCGGAGAAAAGATGCATCCTCGACCAGAAAGTGACTGAGAAACTATTTCCCCTCTCCCCTCCCCCCCCCAACCCCCATGTAAAAAAGACTAAGAAACCTCCAGAAACATACTTTAAGACAGACGAAAAATAACAAAAAGGGTGACAGGATGGACAAACTGCTGGCAAGCTGCCCTGCGCGGTGCCACCCAATTACCCTTTTAGACCGTTGCACTGTCAATATTATTATCCACACTGTAATCTCTTCCTAATGATTCATTGCGTAATCAAAATAACACACCTGGTTAATAAAATATTGTAATTAAAAATGTATTCAATGTAATGCCAAAACATGAATATGAACTGATTCATTTTGAATTAAGAGATTCAGACGGTATATATCCAAAAATCAAAAGGGTAATTGTTCCCTTGGTTGTTGTTTAGTTGAATGTATATAGCCTCATTACACCACTCACAAAGCAAGCAACTGACAACCAGAAGCAGTACAAAAACATTGGATGTTTACCAAAATCCTTAATCCGAAGGGTGTTGAAAGTTATATAAACTTCTATACTTTGATATGCACAGTGCTGAAGTTTATATGTCACATTCATTTCCACATCAGTATTTCCTTGAAAATGAAAACAAAATGGACACCTGAAATCTTTTGAAGGGTCTCCAGCCCAGAGGTAATTGTTGTTCCTTCCACATATGCTGCCTGACCTGTTGAGTTTTTCCAATACCTCCTGGTTTTATTTCAGTATTTTCTTTATCATGTAAGATTGCAGAGCCTGGAAGAGCAAAGAAGTACATTCCATTTACTTCACTCATGGTAAATCATAGGGCAGGAGCAAAATGTCATACGTTAGGCATGACGGAGAATGACTTACATTGAATGGACATAAAGGGTCAGGATTGGGGACTACATCATGGAAAGTGACCAGAATCAGAGATTATCAAAGGAGCTCAAGGCTTCAAATGTCCAAGTGAGGGTGTTGTTGAGCAGATTGGTAACTGCAAAATTGTTTTGGTGAATGGGAGCAAAAGGCTAGATGGTGAGATTTTGTAAGTACAAGAGGAAATTGATTGGAAGATAGTTATTTTTTCACTGCCCAGGGGTTGGGAGGTAGAAGGGGGGAGGGCATGGATGGAGATTAATTCGAGGTAAATCCAAATATATGTTGTTTGCGAATGAGACTTTGAGACGAACAAGGCTATGTGCTCTAGGAACACTGATTGTAAATATCAGTTGCAAAGTTTACATGAAGGCAATGATTAAAGAAATCAGTGGACAGAATTCATGATCAATTGAGATGAAGTTAAAATCACCAAAGATAATGTCTTTCAATACAGAAGCTGAGAGGAGGGAAATGAATGAATCGCAGGGAGTTTTTATTATAACACAAGGATCAGTGATAAATAATTATTTTAAATGACCACAAGGTGTGAACTTTAAAAAGAAGAAGGTGCCAGAAAAGGAGTAGCATAGATTTGGTCTGAATCATCACTTTTCTAAAGGCTACCTAGATGGAGTAAGGGGTGAGACATATAGTCGTGTAAGTAAGCAGCCGTAACACATGTTAACTAATAGTAGTGTGTTTACTGACCTGTTATGCTGTAACAAGTAGGACAAGTAAGTAAGACAAGTAAGAACTTCCTTGTTCTGTTGTCAGTACATATGACAATTAAACACTGTTGACTCTTGACTCCCTTGTCTCTTGCACTTGGGGGCAGCTCAATTAATGCTGACTTTGTTTATATAGAAATGATTAAGCTGTGCGTATTGATTAGTTCCATCTTCCACAAGTTCTTGTTCGTTGGATGTCAAAATATATTTCACATCTTGAATGTTACTGAACAAAATTATTCCTTTGGTGTGATTTTCCACCCAAATTTGTGAAACCACAAGGGAAAATCTATCCTTTTCTATTTTCACAATTCATTTTAAACCAACGGTTAACAAGAAAGATGTGGGTGGGCAGAGTGCATTTTTTTATTTGATCACAAAGATAAAAAACATTAAAGTATTGGGCTTATTGTTATCCTATCTCTGCAAACTTAGTTCTGACACTCTCCCATGTTTAGGTTGGTGAGCAAAATGATTTCCTAGAGAGCCCAGTGAATCATTAGTTTTAAGTTGTGAACACGAAAGAAGAGTCTCGACTCGAAACGTCACCCATTCCTTCTCTCCAGAGTTGCTGCTTGTCTTGCTGAGTTACTCCAGCATTTTGTGTCTATCTTCAGTGTAAACAAGCATCTGCAGTTCCTTCCTACACATCATTGTGATCCAAATTCCTCATCTGCGGGTGATCTTGTTAGGCTGGCAATGGATGGACTCATTTATGCAGTCATAAGATTTAAGTGCGTTTAAGACCTCGGTTTGTAAGGAGGAGCCCGCCAAGCCATTGCACATAATCCTGCCACAGAAAGTAATTGAGGCCAGTTCATTGGCTATATTTAAGAGGGAGTTAGATGTGGCCCTTGTGGCTAAAGGGTCAGGGGGTATGGAGAGAAGGCAGGTACAGGATACTGAGTTGGATGATCAGCCATGATCATATTGAATGGCGGTGCAGGCTCGAAGGGCCGAATGGTCCACTCCTGCACCTATTTTCTATGTTTCTATGTTTCTACCCCCCGAAGACCATAGACCGGGAGGATGGAGCCGGTGATGACGACGGACCTGACAGGAGAGGAGCGAGACCGGTAGGAGAGGAGAGGGCACTGACGTCAGACCAACCGCATCCTCAATGCTGGCTGCAGGAGGCACCCCCGGGGAACAAAGGTGGACAGGTGAGGAGAGGAAGTTAATTGGAGGTCAAGCAAGGAAGGCGATGGCTGGAGGCCTGCAGCAGCCTGGAATCTGCCTGAATTGGACACCGCTCATAGCAACGGGAGTGTGGACTGGACTTGGAAGATGGCGCCAAACATGGCGCCTCTTGCATGCAGGATCAGTAGACTATTTCTAGACTATTTCTGTATAATTGCTAATCAAGACGTAGGATGGAGATACTCCACTGGACTGTTTGTAAGAAAATAATTTCACTGTGCATTTGCACTTCACATGTGACAATAAAACACCATTGAAATCGTTTTCCAAGGAACAAGATATCCAGGAGATGAGTGAAACGGGGACAACCAACAGCACTTTCCCTGCACGAATCTGACTGAAGGACAGAGAAGCAGGAGCGACTCAATCCGAATAAGGTACAGAAAGAGAAGTTAAAAGAAGGAAAGAAAAATTGGATTTAGTGAGGGAGAAGACAGAAAGGAAATGCATCTCCTGAAAAAAAAGGTATATTTTAAATGATTCATTTCTGGAAGAGTATAACTCGAGGCCTTCAGTTGCCCACTAAGAGTGAATGGTTCATGTAAGTTGGCAGTGATTCATTAACACTTATAATGTTTTTAAAATAATGTTTGTAATTGTAATTATTAACCTCAAATATCTTCATCACAGATGCAGCAACCTTCAATGCATGTCAAGGGTGAGTCAGACATAACATTTTCTTTCTTCAAAGACTAGTTGCTACCCTCCTCATGTGTTGGAGACGATCATGGATTCTGTAATGTTGGGTAAACAACACTTCAATCAGTTGGAAATGGCTCACACCAGGGTGACAAAATGGTATAGATATTTCTCTACCCATTAAAATCCAGCATGCTGCTTGTAATCTTATCTCAGATCATCTTTTTGCAGCAGTTAATAATTCTGACTTGTCGGTTGACACAAAAATCAATTTTGATGTTCAGGCAGATGCATTTGATTATAGGGTGATATGACTGGGTCAGATGATCAATATTGTTGAAACTGTGTGGGGTCCAGCTGTCATATTAACACAGTGGACAAAATCAGCCATGATGATGTGTTTCTAAAGCGTCAATGAATTGAAGAACACGGTGAGAAACATGGCTGAAATGGGCACTGTTCTGTTTGATTCTAATGGCCTTTTCCACAATTTTACTAATTTACTACTCAATCTGATAAAATAATTTAACTAGCATTTTAATGACATTAACATTATGTCTTTTCTTCAAGGAAACATATTGGAGTTGTAATATATTTTCAATTATGACTTCAATAGGTCATGTTCTTCAAGATCCAACAAATTATTAAATTGCTCTATTTTGGCTATGAAATATGTAATTTTTAAGATTGTTATAATTTCATACATCACCATTTTCAAATTAATCATGGCTTTCATATGGAAACAATGAGTTCATAAGAGCAGTGGTGGAATTAGTCAGTTGTTTAGAACATACAGTATAATCCCAACATTTGAGGTTTGGATGTTTTTCATGCAAAAAGTATTTTAAAGAAATTAATGCAATCCAATAAGACAAAGGCAATGCCATTATATTTTAAATTAAATAATTGGTAAATATATCTCTCCAGAGACTTCTGTGAGGAATGTGGCACCATCAGGCTGTCAGTTGTGTATTAAATTTTCTCTGTTTATTGGATTAGATTTCCTTGTGGTATTATTGCTTCAGTGTATTATTCAATATATTATTGAACTGGAAGGGAAGAAACAACTCAAAGAGAAGCTAACAAAACTCAATTTTTGCTCATTTCACAAAAAATAAAGATCCTACTGGAAAAATAAATTGGAATGAAAGTATAGAGCTGCAACTGAGCGCTGCACAATAATAACAAATAAAAACAAATACAAATGGCTGCAAACAAACAGTTCTTATGAAATCAGCACAATTTAGGAAATACTACATTGGCCAAGATTTTTGTAATTCAAAGGCATTTATGATGTTGAACCAGCTTTCCAATAAAGCAGAGCTGTGTGATGTCTTATTGCAGGCCATCAGCTGTGGAGATCCAACTGCTGGCTTTTGTCAGAAAAGTGTTTGTTAAATGGATCCTAACCTGCAGTGTAGGTTTGGGGATCAGAAAAAATTACAAAAAAGTAGGATAACTTATACTTTTAGTCTCATAGCAGATTACTTAATGAGAGCTGGAGTGCTTGTACAAATTCACCAGTCTGATTGTAGATCCCAATATTCCTAAAATATTGATCATGGAACATTACAGCACAGGTACAAGCCTTTTGGCCCACAATGTCTGTGCTGACCATGATGCCAAGACCAACTCTTATCTGCCTGCACATAATCCATATCCCTCCATTCCCTGCATATCCATATGCCCATCCAAAAGTCTCTTAAATGCCACTATCATATCTGCCTCCACTACCACCAGTCAGTTCATTCCAGGCACTTCCCACCAAGAGTGTAGAACAACATTCCCCACTCACCTCCTTTAAACTTTGCCTTTCACCTTAAAGTTATGCCCTCTAGTCCATGAAATGTCTTACCCTGGGAAAATTGTTCTGTCTACTCCAGCTATGCCTGTTAGAGGGTAATGAGTGACCATTAACACTCCCTAAGGACAGTAGACACCACTGAAATTCCCAGCAGAACATCAAAATCCATTCGATAAAATAAATAAGAAGTGCGCATTGACAATAAAGCAAGGCTGGTGCCAGGGTCGAATCTACTTGATCACATGAGTCCTGTCTCCCCGATGCCCTAATGGTCCTAAAAACATTAATCTCAGCTTCAAATGTACTTGGCTGGTCAAGAGTCATGAGTCAAGAGTCATTATTTGCACCGGGCATCCGACTTACTGCAGCTTTACAGGTCCATTAACTCAACAATAGATATATAATAGACTATAATGCGATTCTTCTCCATGAATTGTCAACTTGTCGTGGTGGAGAAGCTTGTGTGGTCCTGAGATCCTGAGAGCGATGCCGTCTGGAGCTATGTTCCTAGTAGGGCCACCCATGGTGGTACGGTCGAGGGGGAGGACTCTGCCAAAGAGCAATCCAACCAAGACCTCAATGGTGGAAAAGGTGGAGGATGATGGCTGACCTTAGTGGAGCGTCACAACGGCTGGGAGGCTGCAGCAGAAAAGGGTCTCCGGTCGTCTTGGACTCCATGCCACTGGATCCTGACCCAGATCTGTCAAGGACCATGTGGTGGCTGTCTATGGACCAGTCTCTCCACATTAAACAAAGTCACGCACTGGAGTCCTCCAACCCTGGAGGCACCCATGGTCAGCCATGACCGAAGGGGGCCTAAGAAGAATAATGCGATTAATTATGTTATATCAGGTAACCAGACCACAATACTGCAAACCAAACTACAAAATGCATCTTATAGAAAATCCATAGTATTAAATTCATAGTATCCATAGGGTTATGTTTAAAGTTGCACTAGAGCCCGATGGTTGATGGGAAGAAGCAGTTCTTGAACTGAGAGATAACAGTTCTCAGCTCCTGTACCTTCCTACTGACAACAACAGTAAGATGAGAGCATAGCAAGGTGTTGTGGGTCTTTAATGATATTAGCTGCCCTCTTGAGGTAGTGTTTACTGTAAATTCCTTCGATGGTTGGCAGGTCAGTACCTATAATGGACCCAGCAATGTCCACCACTTTCTGAAGCCTCCTTCATTCTTGGGCATTCGAGTTAACAAACAGACCACAGTGCAACCAGTCAGTATGTTCTCCACTGCACTCTTGCATAAGTTTGATAGAATATTTCGTGACATGCCAAACCTCCTCAAACTTCTGAGGAAGTAGAGGCATTGAAGCCATCTTTGTGATTGCATCAATTGCTGGTCCAAGACAGATCATCAGAGATGTGTATTCCCAGGAATTTGAAGCTGCTGACTTTCCACCACTGTCCCATTGATGAACACAGGTTCATGCATCCTCACATTTACCCTCCTGAAGTCAACAGTTAGCTCCTTGATCTTGTTAATGTTGAGAGAAAGAGCATTGCTCCGGCACCACTCAACCAGATTATCAATCTTTCTCCAGTACTCTGATTTATTGTTACCCATTATTCATCCAACAATGGTGTTATCGTGGTGAATCATCCATAGTACCCTGTTAGAAAATCTTTTTTTTAAACCCTCTTGTTAAGATTATGTTTCTGCTCTTAGATTTAATCTGCTCACCCTTTTTCAATTGAGACAGAAGACTGAGGCTTTCAAGTATGGAAGACTCCATTTCCTGTCTGTAATGCTGTGAAAAACTCATTTTGGTAATGAATAGCTACTTGCATAAGAGAGCTTCCTTGTATCTCCCTGACTGATCTGATTCACAACTGGGTCAGTAGGATAATCTATCCAATGGAATTGGCAAGTTTGATAGAAATAATCTATAGTTTCCTCAGTGGATTTTATAGCCCAAAGAGTTTTACATCAGTTGCCTCATCTCTGGCTGAACTTCCTGAGCTGTGCTTCCAGTGGCTCAGAATGGGGAAAGAATGGAAGGACAGGCAGGTTTGTGTTAGCATTCTTTCCTCACATTCCGAAAACCTCTGTCATGCTCACTGCATATGGAACTGCACGCTCCTGTTGAGATTGACCTATGGATAATTTTGTCTACAATCAACATCAATCCTTCCATTGGTTGATTACAGAAAAAACACTTTGAAGTGCAAGTGTATTTACAATCAGTCAGTATGCATTGTTAATATTTTATGAGTAGGAAGGAACTATGGATGCTGGTTTACACCAAAGATTGACACAAAAAGCCAGAGTAACTCAGCGGGTCAGGCAGTATCTCTCGAGAAAAGGAATAGGTGATGCTTCAGGTCAAGGCACTTCCCCAGATTTTACCCTGATTCTTCATAATGATAATGACAAAATATGCTTCATGTGTATTACGTCATAATTCTGCATTCCTTTTAGATGTTTAGCCTGTGATAAAATAAGATTAGGCCACTGGCTGTTAATGAGAGTCTTTTGGGATTTAGGTGGCATTGAAGTTCATTCTATTGGATCTAAAATAAAATTGTAACATTTACAGTTAAGATGATAGATTAGTATTTACTATTCTCCAGTCCATTATAACTTCACACACAAAAGAGGCGGATGCTGAGCGATATCCTTTTTGAAGTTTATTCATTTTCTTTCAAAGGTAGACAAAAATGCTGGAGAAACTTAGCGGGTGAGGCAGCATCTATGGAGCGAAGGATGAGGTGACTTTTCAGGTCGAGACCCTTTTTCAGACTGATATTCTTCAAGTTTGCCTCAACTGAAGAGATTAACCAAAGTGGCTTCTGTTGATCAAAACAGGATTCACTGTCTTGGAGAACTACCATGAACTGCATCCTTCACTTTCCATTATAAATGTATACTTGTGTAATTTACACATATGTTTATACTTTCCGTGGCAAGCGCAGGAGGATGATTGAGGCATCACCCTGCAAGGAAGTGTGTGAATATCAGCCAGAAAGCCACAGCTGGACGGTACCCCAACATAATAACTAATGAATGAATAGCTCCTTCACACATATATCCTGTATATTGAAGTTTGTAAAATAGCAAGTAGATTGACATAGGATCATAAGACATTTACACTGTTGACAAAAAAAAATTATTATTATTCAGCTTATAAATTTTCCACAAAATAACTGAATTCAAAAGCCTTTATGGGCTTTCAACATGAAATAAAGGTATAAAACAACTTTAATGAACAAAATCACATGTACATATCAATATTTGGCTAAAAAGGTTGAGCAAATTCAGATATAAAATTAATAACTGAGCTAGCAACAATTTGTAATGGTGTCTCTCTACATAATTTCTGAAAGATTTGGCTCTTCTTTTTAGATTTTCCTAACAGTGGGAACAGCGAGCTATCTACCATATGAGCTCCTATTAGTGTCTTGTGAATTCTGTACACAAATTCTCAACTTTGTGAACACAGTCAGGTTGCGAGTGATCTTCACCTCAATGCTCAACAATGTACCTGACATTTGACCAATGACGTGGAAAATTGTAAATTAATGTCCTGTCCATGAAATGAAGGTAAATTCGATCTGGCTAATTGGTACCCAATCTGTCGATCTTTATCCAATTAATGAAAAGTGCCATTAATTTGTCCAATAAAAGGTTATTGATAATAAAAACAGAAAACGTGAAAATATTCCGCAAGGCAAGATGAGAAGACAAGTAGTCCTAGCAAAACACCAGGCAGGAACAGTTTAGTGAAAATCAGGCAGATACTAGACATCTAACATTTCTAAAATCTATTCCTGCAGATGTAGCCTGACCTGTTGAGTATTTGCAGCATTTCCACTTTTATAGATTTCCAGCATCTGCAGTATTTTTCTGATTTCCACTAACCTACTCATTAATGCCCACTTTTAGGTTTTGCCAGGGCCACATCTCCGTCCTCCGTTCTCCCAGGCAGAGAGTTCCAAAGATCTGCTCACTTCTGGATGGTTCATCTCTGGCCTGGGTGACAATCCTCTCATTTTGAAACAGGCCCTGTTTGGACCCAATCCACCACCAGTGACAATAGCTCTGCATTTATCCTGTCATAAGTATGTTGCTTCTCTCTGTGAGATTTATTTAAGTTTTGTTGAGAGAAACAACACGGAAACAGGTCCTTCGGCCCACCAAGTCCTCACCGGCCAGCTTTCCCCACTCATTAACACAATCTTTCAGACACGAGGGACAATTTACAATTATACTAAGCCTTTGGAGTGTGGGAGGAAACAGAAGATCTTGGAGAAAGGGGTGAAGGTACAAACTCCGTACAGACGGCAGCAGTAGTAGGGATCAAAGCCGGTGTCTACGGCGCTGCAAAAGCTGTAAGGCAGCAACTCTACCACTGTGTCACCGTGCCGCCCAATAAGATGACCTCTTATTGAAGTTAACTCAAGAGGATATATCCCTAGACTCATTAGTCTTCCTCAAATGACAAAACTACAATTGCAATTCAATCTGGTGAACATTTGGTGCACTTTCCCTGTATATAAATCTTTACTCAAATCATCTTGTACTATCGACCAATGTATCATCTGTCTTCCTAATGACTTACTTTTCCAGCATGTTAACTTGTAGCAACTTGTGCAGAATGACTCTGAACATTAATACCTGTTGATCTCTCACCATTTGAAAAATATCCTGCCTTTCTCTTTATTTAATCAAAGTGAGTGATCTTGATTTTTCGATTTACCAAGGTCTTACCTTATCACTTAATCTGTATAGATCTCCATTAAGCCCCATTACATTCTTGTCAAAGTCCCTACTTCCTCCAGCTTTCTATCATCAGTACACCTGAGTCATTAATTCTTAAATATTTCATCAAAGTCATTGCTACAGATTGCGAACAGCTGGGATGGTCATCCCTAGAGCATCACTATACAGTCACCACTGAACAACCAAATTCTGCTCCAACTCCATTGACCAGTTTGCAGATGACAGCGCTGCAGTGGGCCGAAACTTGAACAATTAGGTGATCGAGTACATGAAGGATATAGAGAGCTTAGTAGCATAATATCAGGACGACAATCTTATTTGCAACAAAACTAAGAAGGTGGTCATCGACTTCAGGACAAGGGGTGGAGTATACGCTCCAGTCTGCAGCAATGGTGCTGGAGTAGAGAGGGTTGAGAGCGTTTAGTTCTAGGTGTGAATATCACCAAAGGTTTATCCTGATTCAATCACTTTGATGTGGTAGTCAAGAATGTACACCAACACCTCTACTTCCTGAGAGGATTATGGGAATTTGATGTGTCTCCAATGACTTTTACCAAATTTTACAGTTACATCATTAAAATAATTCTACTGGGATGCATCTGAGCATGGTTTGGGTTTATAGGAATTTGGTTAGGCCACATATTGAATACTGCATGCAGTTCTGGTCATCCCATTACAGGAAAGATGTGGAGGCTCTGGAAAGGGTGCAGTGGAGGTTTACCAGAATGTTGACTGGACTAGTGGGTACTGACTACAGGGAGAGGTTGGATAGACTTGGATTTCTTTCCCTGGAACACTGTCAAGTCAAGTCACTTTTATTTCTATAGCACATTTAAAAAACAACTCTCGTTGACCAAAGTGCTTTACATTGGTGGAGGTACTAACATTATACAACAGTGGTTCATAGATTAAGTACATACATAAAAGCATATATATATAGCTCTCCCTCAGAGGACATCAAGAAAGGCTTGAGAGTAAAGATGAGTTTTAAGCCTCGACTTAAAAGAGTCGATGGAGGGGGCAGTTTTGATGGGAAGAGGGATGCTGTTCCACAGTCTAGGTTAGGCCACATTTTGAATACTGCTTGTCACCCCATTACAGGAAAGATGTGGAGGCTGTGGAAAGGGTGCAGTGGAGGCTTACCAGAATGTTGCCTGGACTAGTGGGTACTGGAGGTTGTAGGGCAATTTGATAGAGGTATATAACATTATGAGAGACATTGCTATGGTAGACAGTCAGAACCTTTTTCCCAGAATGAAAAAAAAACAAATACTAGAGGACACAGGTTCAATAAGAGAGGGCAATATTTAAAGGATACTAGACTAAGTGGGACCCGTTGGGTCCCATGTTCACATGGGAGGGCTGGATCCCCAATGCAATATTCCACCTCTCCACATATTCCAATATTGGTGGCCAGTTGGGGGGGGCGCTTTCTAGAGTGCTAGTATGGGTGTTGTGGGCTGAAGGGACTGGTTTCCAGAGGGCTAGTATGAACATTGTGGTCCGAATGGATTCTTGGGCTGACAGCTCAGTCACTCAGGCCTGGTGGGCTGACAACTCCATCACTCAGGCCTGGTGGGCTGACAACTCCATCACTCAGGCCTGGTGGGCTGGCAACTCAGTCACTCAGGCCTGGTGGGCTGGCAGCTCAATCACTCAGGCGAGGTGGGCTGGCAGCTCAGTCACTCAGGCCTGGTGGGCTGGCAGCTCAGTCACTCAGGCCTGGTTGGCTGGCAGCTCAGTTATTCAGATCTGGTGGGCTGGCAGCTCAGTCACTCAGGTCTGGTGGGCTGGCAGCTCAGAAACTGCCAGAAATTCTGCCCAAAACAGGTGAGAGAAATGGGTGAGAGGGTGGAGAATCAATTTTAGACAGTTTTCATCTATTTCTGCAGATCACAGCAATAAAGGAGGAAAGTATATCCTGGCCTGGATCTCACAGGGAGCCAATGAAGGGAGAAAAATACTGGGATGAGGTTTAATAGTCACAGGGGGAATACATTGATGGGCTGAAGGGGCTCCTCCTGGGCTAGTACAGACGTGATGGGCTGAAGGAACTCTTTAAAAATAAAATCTGTGAAATCTCAGTGAAACACAGTTTTTCTGGACATTTCCCAGCCTGGCATGGGCCTTTTGGGCCAAAATGCTCTTCCTGGGCTAATACGGGCATTTTTGGCAAAAGAGTCATGTTTCACGGCTAATGGGGTCCTGTTGGGCTGATATGAGTGGTTTCAGGCAGGCCAAACATTTCATTTCCATTTCCATTTCTATTCCAAGCACAGAGCAGGCCAAACAACTCATTTCATTTTCATTTTGTTTCATTTCATTTCATTTCCATTACCATTTCAGTTTCAAGCATAGGGTGCGCCAAACAACTCATTACAATTTCATTTCATTTAATTTCATTTCCATTGCCTTTTGAAGTTTCAAGCACGGGGCAGGCCAAACAACTCATTTAATTTTCATTTTCATTTCATTTCATTTCAATTGCCATTTCAGTTACAAGCACAGGGCAGGCCAAACAACTCATCTCGTTTTCATTTCATTTCATTTCCATTGCCATTTCGGTTTCAAGCACAGGGCAGGCCAAACAGCTCATCTTGTTTTCATTACATTTAATTTCCATTGCCATTTCAGTTTCAAGCACAGGGCATGTCAAACAACTCATCTCGTTTTCATTTCTTTTCATTACCATTGCCCCTTCAGTTTCAAGCACAGGGCAGGCCAAAAAACTTGTTTCATTTTCATTTCATTTCTTTTCCATTGCCATTTCAGTTTCAAGCACAGGGCAGGCCAAACAACTTATCTCGTTTTCATTTCAATTCATTTCATTTCCATTGCCAATTCAGTTTCAAGCACAGGGTGCGCCAAACAACTCATTACAATTTCATTTCATTTACCCACCCTTCCCCGCCCCCCTCCCCCTCTCCCGCCGCTCTATCCCCCCTCTCTCCGCCCGCTCTCTCCCACACCTTTCTCTCCCGACCCACTCTCCCCCCTTTCTCCCACACCTTTCTCTCCCCCTCTCTCTCCACTCTCTCTCCCCATCTCTCTCCACCCTCTCTCTCCCCCCTCTCTCTCTGTCTCTCTCCCTGTCTCTGCCCCCTCTCTCTGTCTCTGCCTCTCTCCCTCTGTCTCTGCCCTTCTCTCTATCGCTCACTGTCTCTGGCCCTCTCTCTCATTCTCTTCCCCCTCCATCTCTGCCCTCTCTCTCTAGGTCGCAGGCCACCCCCCCCCCCCCCCACCCCCCACAACCGCGCATTGAGGGGACAGGACCCAATGGGTCCCACTTGGTCGAGTATACTTATAAAACACTCATCTTGTCCTCTTCCGTTTTGCTTTGTTTTAAAATTTGTCCCGATAGCGCTACGATTTTTTTGGGGACGGGATCTGCTGAGTCTGCTGGGTCCTGGTGATGGTGAGTGTGGTCGGAGCCGGGTGCCGGGTGCCGCTGAGATCACACACCCCCTCCCCCTCCCTCACCCCCCTCCCCACTACCACATACAGCCCTCCCCCCTCCCACATACACCCCTTACCCCCACAACCCCCCCTCCCCCACACCCCCCCGCCCACAAACAACCCTCCCTCCAAATGCCTCCTGCCCACACACCCATCCCCTCCCCCACCCACACCCCCCTCCCCCTTACACCCCCTCCCCCACACCCCCCCTCCTCCACACACCCCCTCCCCCACACACCCCCGTCCCCCACGCACCCCCGTCCCCCACATCCCCCCTCCTTTTCCACTTGCCGTGCCTGTCAGCTGCGCCTGCGCAGTAATACCCGCATGTTCTACATCACAATTGGAACCCCATGGGTGGGAATGGCTGCGCCGCCGGAGAGCTGCTAAGAGCGGATGGGGATGGTTATGGGGGAATGAAGTGAGTGTGTGGGGGGGAAGAGTAAGTGGCGGAGCGGGGGGTGAGGGGAGGAGGGGGGATCAGGGCCCTCACAACGGGAACCCATCAGCCGCACCTGCGCAGCTGGGGGCTATGCATGAGTGGTGGAATATTGCGTTGGTGGACCAGGCCTCCCGTGTGAGAATGGGACCCAACGGGTCCCACTTCATCTAGTTTGCAATTGAATTCCTTAATTGCTGCACTGAGTTTCAAGTGACCTTAGCCAAGAAAATGAAGCACTATGTTACCTGAAGAAAGATATGCTAGGTTTGGTCTGTGTGGCGTAGATTCATAGGATTTATTTCTGGGATAATAGCTTGTTCTGTGAAGATAACCTGAAAATGATTGAGTTATGCTCATGGGAATTAGGAAGATGCAATGTGAAATTACAAGATTTTGCTGGGAGGCTGAGAGGCTGTTTTCTCTCGCTGGAGAGTAGTGAACCAGAGGGCAATGTCTCACGATAAGCATTTGGCTTGTTGTGATGAGATGAGAAGAAACATCTTTATTCAAAAGATTGTAAATCTGTGCAGTTCTCTGCATCAGAGAACGGTAGATGCTTAGACGTTTAGCATTCAGATGATCAAATCTGATTTCATGTGAGTAGCTGATATTAAATGTTGATTGTACATATATGAAGCAATTAACAAGAGAAACATTCAACACAGGCTGCTGGACAATTGCAGGTCTGTTGCTCTTCAGGAGCGGGAACATGTCACACATGTAAAAATGTAATCAAATGCTTCATTGTGCACAATGTGAGCTGTAAGCTAGCATTTGCAATTTATGATCAGCTTTATGCTACTACTTGGTTCTGTGGCACTTAAAGATCATGCGCTACATAATTGAATTTCTAGCCTCCAGACCTGTAAGAAACTTCAGTGCGAAATGTTCTCTACATCTGATGAATGAGAATAAATATTTAGTCTTGGAAGACTGTAATTTAGCCACATTTCATTAAGCCTTCTATGCTACTGCTGCAACAAATGATATGCCAAGGATTGTGGTGTTTCATCAGCTATGGCCAACTGCCTAAACTCATATTTTGTCAATGCTCATTTAATATTTAAAGCATTTTATTCAGAGAATTATGAAAAATCTTTTTTTATTATTTAGCCCACAGTGTTAACAAATATTTAAGAAGAGGCTGTAAGCAATATAAATTTTCCTTATGAGTTTAGTCAATTGGTCTATAAAAGTTATGCATTTTAATTAATTTGATCCACATTCCAATCTTACCAACTAAATTAATTGAGTAAAGCCAGCAAATAAAAATAACAGGAAGTGTTTTGCAATGTAATATCCTATGACCAGATGATAAAGATATAAAAGTATAACTAGGTTGTTTCTATTCATTTTTTACATTCAGATGCATCCAATAGGAAATTTCAGACCCTAGCTTATGTAATGTTGAATAATGAAAGTGATGGATGTGAGATCACAAACTGACTGTATGTAATTCCAGGATATGTCTCTACACCATGAACACAACCAATCACTTAATCTGTCGTTTGCAAAAGGATAAACATAGAAATCCACTTTGCATGCAACTGCAGAGCAGGCACGTGCCGTGCGTAATTACTCAGGGTAGGCAGTCAGTCGGCTTTAAAAAAAATCTTAAACCTTGCATCCGCAGATTGTTCTCCTCTCCGTAAAAATAAAGAATAAAAATAAAGAAAGTAACAATTCAATTTGCCCAAGGCTTCCAAATCTCCTTAATTCTGAAACTGAATGGTTGGGGGGTGGAGGGTGACGGCAGGTGGAGAGATGGTGGGTAAAACGGGAGCACACCGGGAAAAGTTGAATCAGTTGTGATCTTATTGAATTACTATACTAGTTCAAGGGACCAATTGGGGGGAGAGTTCCATTCACAGCGTGTGGTGAGTCTGGCCAGGGGTAAAGTTGCAGGGAGGGCAGGAGCATTGAGAAGGAGGGGTTCGGGGATCATGCCAGCAACTCACTAACTTACAGCTGCAGCGGCGCTCTGGGCGGGGAGCCACAGCATTGTGACCGGGGAGGGAAGCAGTTCAGGTGGCTGCGAGCAGCTGCCGGACCTCAGCGCCTTCTGCCGGCCTACTCACCTCCAGCAGTGCTCTGCATCTGAACAGTGAGGGGACCAGCGTGAACAAGGGACCAATTGAGGTTACTCGCACTAACACATGGAGTAAGCTCCACCGCCCGCTGTCCTGTTATCCATCGCCCACTGACCCGCTCTTGAGCTGGTTGCTCTGGCATGGTCACCGACCCCTTCCTTCTCAATGCTCCTGCCCACCCGCAACTTTACTGCTGGCCAGACTCCCCACACGCTGTGAAAGGAACTCTCCACATCCCCCCCTCCCCCAGCGGTGTTGTCCTTTTACAGCCTCTTCCCACTTTACAGCCGCTTGCGCTGCGCATGCACAGTACACAGTCCACGCTGCACAGGCAGAATTTCAGCTGCCTTCAGCTCTGCTTGAAATTGACAGTTGAAGCAGCGTTCACGGCACGTGGACTGCACACACTTTCCCATATTACATGTACTGCGCATGAAAGGCACGGAGAATTATGCCTACCTAAGGGATCGATCTCTTAGGTAGGCATAATTCTCCCCAGCCTTTACTATTTATATTTAATAATTATCATTTTATAATTTTAGTTAGGGTAGGCAGTGCCTACCTCGCCTACCCTGGTGGCACGTGCCTGCTGCAGAGGATCGGCTGATATTCAAGGACAAGGAGACAAGGAACTGCAAATGCTGGAATCTTGAGCGAAATATAAAGTGCTGGAGTAACTCATCAGGTCAGACAGCATCTCTGGAGGGAAGGGATAGGTGAAGTTTTTGGTTGACCCTTTTTCAAACTTTGGGTCAGGACTGATTGAAAAAAGGGTCTGTGTAAAAAATCTGTGAGAAAAGATTTCTGCGATTGCTCCGCTTTAAGGGCCTGTCCCACCAGCATGCGATTGCATGTGTCTAGCGCGACCAAACGTGGTGGCTTGAGCCGTACAGCCTCGCGGGGCTGGTCCCACTTCCAACCGCGGAGCCATCTGGAGTTGTGCGGGGCTGGTCCCGACATCAACTCACCAATCAGCTGGGCAGGAGGCGGGCCGACTGAATTTGGACGTAGCCCGGCGTCGGGCGGTTACGTCATCACGCGATGGCACGGCAGGCGGTGACATCATCGCGCAACGCCACGCGCTAGGTGTACACCATCAAGACACTGCATATGGCGTCAAGACGCTGCGTACGGCGTCGAGACAGTGCGTACAGCGTCGAGACGCTGCGTACAGCTTCAATGCGGCTGCGGGCCGACAGGCCGTTGCCGTGCGGAAATTTTGGACAGTGTCAGTTTTTCAGAGTTGTACGGGACCAGCCCCATACAACTCCATATGGCTCCGGCGATCAAAGTGGGACCGGCCCCGCGAGGCCGTACGGCTCAAGCGACCATGTTAGGTCGCGCTCGCCGCATGCAGTCGCATGCTGGCGGGACAGGCCCTTTATGGGCTGCATGGGCTATGGGCTTTTTCTTGACTTGCAGTTATAGGTTCCAAAATCCTCCTGACCTAAGGTTGCTTGTATATCTTCCTCTCCTAAGTTTCCTACCATCTCCTCTTTATGTTATTCATAGGGCTATGTTTCTTCTATGACTTAAATAATTACTTCTGCCACCATAATTTTCCCTTGCTTTAAGATAATTAAAACTCAGTCATTAAATTAAAAGGTGACCATGAACTTACTACACTTAAGCAATTCTTCATGTCACTGCCACTTAATCATAAATATAATGATCCTGAAGTCCTGACAGCAGACTGATTGATGTCTTTATTAAAGCCGGTTGCTGCTGATACCTGATTATCCACACAGTGCACACAAAATCGATCTGAGCAGAATCTTAAGATCGTTGTCATAAAAATGGTTACAGTTATTGCTTCTATCTGCTGTTACATGAAGTTCAGCTGAACAGCCGATAAGTCATCAACCAAAGCATTTTAAGCATTCACATCGCATTTAATCAGTCCTATTTTAATAAGTCACTAGACTAAGTAGGACCCGTTGGGTCCCAATCACATGGCAGGCCTGGTCCCCCAGTGCAACCTATTACCCAATGCAATATTCCACCAATATTTCACCTGTTCCCCCAACGCAATGGTGGGAGCATTCTGTAGCCGGGAGACAGGTGTGGGGGAGGGGGATGTGGGGGAGGGGTGTGTGTGGGGGAAGGTGGGTCTGACAACAGAAAAATGGATTGATTAATTGATTCCAATGTTATTTCTTTCAAATGCTGGTTTCGTTTTAGCCTATGTACTATTTCACCAATAAAATTTGATCTGATTGTTTCGATCTGTAAACAGAGTTCTGATGATGTATTGCCTCTTGTCTTTCATGATGGTGTTCCGGGAACCACATCAATCGGAAGAAGGGTCCCAACCCAAAATGTTGTCAGTCCGTTTCGCCCCACAGGTGTTGTCTGACCCATTGAGTCCCATCAGCAGTTTTTTAATCCTCAGGTGTTACTCTGTGGATGCTTTATGTGATTAACAACTAATAAATCCTACCATTCTTACTAGTGCCTTGGAATGAATCATATTCATATTTGTTAAACATGTTAATAAGTTGTTTCTCAACTGGAAGCATTGTGGTAACCTATCAGAACTAAGCAATGTTCAATCCCTGAGTCTGAAACTATATAACAGAGAGATAACTATTGATATCTGCTGCTGTTCTTCACAGCCATGAAAAGATTCACAGACTGATTAACAGTTTGACTGGATTTAACATGAACATTCCTTCCATGGTCGCAGCTGCTGTTTGGACGGTGAGCTTGAAAAAATAACACCGCACAGAACAACTAGCACAGTGGCACTGTGGCAGAGCTGCTGCCTTACAGTGCCAGATATCCGAGTTCAATCCTGACTGCGGGTGCTGTCCGTACAAAGTTGATATGTTCTCTCTGTGACCATGTGGATTTTATCTAGGTGCCCCGGTTTCCTCCTGTATTCCAAAGACATACAGGTTTGTAGATTGTGTAGGGGGTCTTCACCCGAAACGTCACCCATTCCTTCTCTCCAGAGATGCAGCCTGTCCCGCTGAGTTACTCCACCAATTTGTGTCTATATTCAGGTTTGTTGGTTAATTGGCTTTGGTAAAATTGTAAATTGTCCCTCGTGTGCAGGATAGAGCTAGTGTACAGGGTGACCACTGGTCGACGCGGACTCGGTGAGCCAAAGGGCCTGTTTCCATGCTTTATCTCTAAAATCTAGGGTCTAACGTAAAGTCCAGTATATGTGTACGTATATATGTGCAGTGGTGTATGTATTGCCAATCCACATGATAGTGAAGAAATGGTTGGGCTAAAACATAGAAACATAGAAAATAGGTGCAGGAGTAGGCCATTCAGCCCTTCGAGCCTGCACCGCCATTCAATATGATCATGGCTGATCATCCAACTCAGTATCCTGTACCTGCCTTCTCTCCATACCCCCTGATCCCTTTAGCCACAAGGGCCACATCTGACTCCCTCTTAAATATAGCCAATGAACTGGCCTCAACTACCTTCTGTGGCAGAGAATTCCACAGATTCACCACTCTGTGTGAAAAATGTTTTTCTCATCTCGGTCCTAAAAGATTTCCCCCTTATCCTTAAACTGTGACCCCTTGTTCTGGACTTCCCCAACATCGGGAAAAATCTAGCCTGTCCAACCCCTTAAGAATTTTGTAAGTTTCTATAAGATCCCCCCTCAATCTTCTAAATTCTAGCGAGTACAAGCCGAGTCTATCCAGTCTTCCTTCATATGAAAAACCTCTTTCATATCTACAGAATGCCATTACTTTCCCTGAGTGTCAACATATAAATCAGTGGTGCAGTTCTGCCCCTACTTGCTGAAATTTGACTAGCACAATATTTGAATATGGAACATGGTTAGCAGTAGGATTGCTTCTACACAGCCAAAAGCTCAAGCCTGATGTTCAGTGAAGGCAACGAGATGTGAAGAGGGGAAGGGTCATCATGAGTGTTGCTTAAATTTCACAATACCTCTGATCAACACCATATGTATCTTCTCCACCAACCACCAATTGCACTCCCATTCAATTAGTGGTTTAAGATGGGCAAACTATCTGTGGAGGCTTGACAGGCATCAAATAGCTTCCTCCCATGAAGGCCAGACCAATCAGGCCAGCAAGTGCCTTTTAGAAATGTTCCACCACAAACTGTGCTAATGCTTAGTTTCAAAAGGAGAGGTTATAATTTATTTTGAGTTTTAAGCATAGACTCATTAGTTGGTACTTCTTTCCAGTGACAATCATTGCTTGTGAGTCTTCCTTTAAAGCAGTCATTGAAATGTGCTAACAAGTTTTCTTTATTGCTCTCTCCAGGAACCTCCATTATTTCCTATGGCCCGACCTTATCAATATGACATGCAATCATTTGTTGAGGGCTACAATTAAGAACAACGGCTATTTTGTGGGCCGGGTCATTGAGTAAAAGAATGGTTGTTGTCTTAGATGTCCAACTTTGAAATATTGGTGAGATTTAGTCACAAGATCCAGTCCAGGTCATAATTATTGTCATCAGGCCTGAAAGGAAGATCAAAACAGGGTTGGAGATCTGATGTCAGAATGGGTTGCAGGGACGGCTCCAATTCACTGGTAATTAAGTTATTAGTACCTGTGCAGAAGTCCTGACTAGAGATTATAGTAAGTGAAGAAAAGGCCAGAACTCTTAATTTCACTGTAAAATGCCTTTACTTGCATTGAGAGATTCAAGTTCAAGTGTTCAAGTGAGTTTATTGTCATGTGTCCCTGATAGGACAATGAAATTCTTGCTTTGCTTCAGCACACAGAACATAGTAGGCATTTACTACAAAACAGATCAGTGTGTCCATATACCATGATATAAATATATACACACATGAATAAATAATAATAAATAAGACTCTTTAGATTCTGGAGTAGTTCCTGAGAATTGGCGGGTAGCAAACGTAACCCCACTTTTTAAGAAGGGAGGGAGAGAGAAAACGGGGAATTACAGACCAGTTAGTCTAACATCGGTAGTGGGGAAACTACTAGAGTCAGTTATTAAAGATGGGATAGCAGCACATTTGGAAAGTGGTGAAATCATTGGACAAAGTCAGCATGGATTTACAAAAGGTAAATCATGTCTGACGAATCTTATAGAATTTTCGAGGATGTAACTAGTAGCGGTGGATAGGGGAGAACCAGTGGATGTGGTGTATCTGGACTTCCAGAAGGCTTTCGACAAGGTCCCACATAAGAGATTAGTATACAAACTTAAAGCACACGGCATTGGGGGTTCAGTATTGATGTGGATAGAGAACTGGCTGGCAGACAGGAAGCAAAGAGTAAGAGTAAACGGGTCATTTTCACAATGGCAGGCAGTGACTAGTGGGGTCATTAGTGGGGACAAGGCTCAGTGCTGGGACCCCAGCTATTTACAATATATATTAATGATCTGGATGAGGGAATTGAAGGCAATATCTCCAAGTTTGCGGATGACACTAAGCTGGCGGGCAGTGTTAGCTGTGAGGAGGATGCTAGGAGACTGCAAGGTGACTTGGATAGGCTGGGTGAGTGGGCAAATGTTTGGCAGATGCAGTACAATGTGGATAAATGTGAGGTTATCCATTTTGGGGGCAAAAACAGGAAAGCAGACTATTATCTAAATGGTGGCCGACTAGGAAAAGGGGAGATGCAGCGAGACCTGGGTGTCATGGTACACCAGACATTGAAAGTAGGCATGCAGGTGCAGCAGGCAGTGAAGAAAGTGAATGGTATGTTAGCTTTCATAGCAAAAGGATTTGAGTATAGGAGCAGGGAGGTTCTACTGCAGTTGTACAGGGTCTTGGTGAGACCACACCTGGAGTATTGTGTACAGTTTTGGTCTCCAAATCTGAGGAAGGACATTATTGCCCTAAAGGGAGTGCAGAGAAGGTTCACCAGACTGATTCCTGGGATGTCAGGACTGTCTTATGAAGAAAGACTGGATAGACTTGGTTTATACTCTCTAGAATTTAGGAGATTGAGAGGGGATCTTATAGAAACTTATAAAATTCTTAGGCGGTTGGACAGGCTAGATGCAGGAAGATTGCTCCCGATGTTGGGGAAGTCCAGGACAAGGGGTCACAGCTTAAGGATAAGGGGGAAATCCTTTAAAACCGAGATGATAAGAACTTTTTTCACACAGAGAGTGGTGAATCTCTGGAACTCTCTGCCACAGAGGGTAGTCGAGGCCAGTTCATTGGCTATATTTAAGAGGGAGTTAGATGTGGCCCTTGTGGCTAAGGGGATCAGAGGGTATGGAGAGAAGGCAGGTACGGGATACTGAGTTGGATGATCAGCCATGATCGTATTGAATGGCGGTGCAGGCTCGAAGGGCCGAATGGCCTACTCCTGCACCTAATTTCTATGTTTCTATGTAAGATGGGCAAACTGTCTGTGGAGGCTTGACAGGCATCGGATAGCTTACTCCCACGAAGGCCAGACCAATCAGGCCAGTAAGTGCCCTTTAGAAATGTTCCACCACAAACTGTAACCTTTAAGTATTGTTCTCCCCAGCGAACAATACTTTTAACTATTTACAGGCCACCAAAATATGATGCACAGTTTTTTGATGAGATTGCCAAATTACTGTCCATTGTATGCATTGATTTCGATTGTGTTGTCTTAGTGGGTGATTTTAATATTCACATAGATAATGCAGAGGATGGAGGTACAAAAGAGCTCCTGAACATTTTGGACAACTTTGGACTTAATCAGCACGTAACAGAGCCAACTCACAATAGGGGGCATATATTGGATCTGATTATTTCCAAGGGTCTCGACATTTCTGATGTTATGGTGACTGATGTTGTTCTTTCCGATCACCACTGTGTATTTTTTAAAACGACCATCTCTGCTAGCAGTATCAGAAAAGAACCAGAGGTGATCGAAAGGCGCTGTATCAATGAAAACACCGGCGCATTGTTTGCTCAGGCCTATAGACCACCAGCAACTCTGCCCTCGGCCTCTGTCGATGACCTTGTGGATGGTTTTAGCTCCAATGTTATGACTCTTATGGATGCTATTGCACCACTAAAGACCAAGGTTTTATCTGGAAGGAAAAAGTCACCATGGAGAAATGCCACAGCAGTGAGATCCCAAAGAACAAAGTGTAGACAGGCCGAACGTAGGTGGCGAAAAACCAAACTACAGGTCCACTACGACATCTACAAAGACAACCTCCGTATCTATAATCTGGAATTGAAAGGGGCAAGGCAGTCCTTTTTCTCAGAGGTTATCAACAAAAATAATAATTCCCGCACCCTGTTTGCCATTGTCGATAGACTGACAAACCCCTCATCATCAGTCCCTCCTGAGCTCCTGTCCAGCAAGTCGTGCAATGACTTTGCAGATTTCTTCACCGATAAAATTCTGAAGATAAGACAAACAATGTCTAGCTCCACCTCAGGGAACATGGCTTTGTCACCTATGCCTCCAGATTCACTAATGAATCTACAACATTTTAAACTTTTAGATTGTGCATCTCTGACTGAAACTGTTCAACAGCTAAAGTCCACTACCTGCTGTCTTGATCTGCTGCCCACAAGCTTCTTTAAAAATATTTTTAACAGTGTTGCACCAGAAGTACTGAACATAGTAAACACTTCCCTTCAATCGGGGCATTTTCCCGAAGCCTTAAAAACAGCAATGATCAAGCCCCTATTGAAGAAGCCTAATTTGGATGCCTCAGCTATGAGCAACTACAGGCCCATATCTAATTTAGCATTTTTGGCAAAGATTATTGAAAGGGTAGTTTACCAACAAATTTACTGCTTTATGACCCAAAACAATATTTTTAATGTTTTCCAGTCGGGATTTCGGCCACATCACAGCACCGAGACTGCACTCACTAAGGTCCTAAACGACATACATCTAAACAGTGATGCATCAAAAGCTTCAGTTTTGGTACTGCTAGATCTCAGTGCTGCTTTTGATACGGTGGACCACAACATACTGCTTGACAGACTGGAGAAGTGGGTGGGACTCTCTGGTTCTGTGCTGGACTGGTTCAAATCTTACTTGAAAGATCGGGATTATTTTGTTTCCCTTGGTAATTTTGAATCAGAACGTACAAAACTCACATGCGGGGTTCCTCAGGGCTCCATTCTTGGACCCATTTTGTTCAACATTTATATGCTCCCCCTAGCTCAGATCATAGAGCATTTTAACATATCCTACCACACTTATGCCGATGACACACAACTATATATCGCAGTGTCACCACATGACCATAGTCCCCTACACTCACTGAGCCAGTGTGTCAAACATATCAATGAGTGGATGAACCAGAACTTCCTCCAGCTCAATGCAAATAAGACAGAAATTATTGTCTTTGGTCCCAAAAAATCAAGGCTAGAGGTGAGTGCTCAACTCGACTCAATTGCACTGAAAACCACAGACAAAGCCAGAAATCTTGGTGTAGTTATGGACTCGGATTTGAATTTTAACAGCCATATAAAGACCATTACCAGATCTGCCTATTACCATCTAAAAAATATTGCAAGAATCAAGGGATTTCTGTCCAAAGACGACACTGAAAAACTTGTTCATGCATATATTTTTAGTAGGTTAGATTATTGTAATGGCATCTTTACAGGTCTCAATAAAAAATCAATTAAACAACTGCAGCTTATCCAAAATGCCGCTGCCAGAGTCTTGACCAACACCAAGAAAATGGACCATATTACACCTGTCCTTAAATCTTTGCACTGGCTCCCTGTGTGTAAGAGGATAGATTTTAAAATTCTGTTACTGACCTACAAGGCACTGAATGGTCTTGGTCCAAAATACATCTCTGACCTACTTGTTGTATATGAGGCGCCTAGACTCCTCAGGTCTTCAGGGACAGGTTTACTCTGTGTTCCCAGGGTCAGAACTAAAAAGGCTGAAGCAGCATTCGGTTTTTATGCTCCACACCTGTGGAACAAGCTACCTGAACACCTGAGGTGTGCACAAACTGTAAGCGCATTTAAATCAGGCCTAAAAACACTGTTGTTTAGTATAGCTTTTCCATAACCCGACATGCAGGTAATCTTAACCGTCTAATTTTAACCCTTTTATGTGCTTTTTAAAATCGTTTTATTGTTTCATTGACGTTGTTTTATTATTCATACATTTGTCGTATTGCTTATTTTGCAATTTTTAATTATTGACTATTTTATTTTTTCTTTCCTGTAAAGCACCTTGAATTGCAGTTTGCACGAATGGTGCTATACAAATAAATTTGCCTTGCCTTGCCTTGCCTTACTGTAACAGCAGGATAGAAGATACCTTCCCTTGCTCTTTCCCCCTGTCAAAGTGAGGCCCAGCGCAGATTGGAGGAACAGCACCTCATATTTTGCTTGGGCAGCTTACACCCCAGAGGTAAGGCGATGGATATTGAACATTGAGGGGGTATGGGGAAAAAGCGGGAACTGGGTACTAATTCTGGATGATCAGCCATGGTCATATTGAATGGTGGTGCTGGCTCGAAGGGCCAAATGGCCTACTCCTACACCTACTTTCTATGTTTCTATGACTTCGCTAACTTCAAGTAACCCTTGCTTTCCCTCTTTCTTCATCCCCTCCCTTTCCCAGTTCTCTGACCAGTCTTGCTGTCTCTAATTACATTTTATCTGTTTGCTTTGTTATTACTTTCGCCCTGCTAACAATGATCTATTCTACATTTTCCTTGAACTCCATTACCTTTGTCCTGTTTACACACCTTATACTTCTTTATCTATGTATCTCCCTCTGCTGACATCAGGCTGAAGAAGGGTCTTGACCCGAAACATCACCCATTCCTTCTCTCCAGAGATGCTGCTTGTCCCGCTGAGTTACTCCAGCATATTATGCCTTTCTCTCTATCCCTCTGTATTTATATTTGAACCTTGTGTACAGTAATAGAGGTATCTGATGGTCAATCCACTAATCATTCACTGAGGTACAGCTGTTGGTGGCTAACCAGGTCTCATCTCACTGACTGCAGTTCCTGCCTCAGTTCCGCCCTGCTTCAAGAAATAGTTTGTTGCTCTTTTACCTCGTTTATCTAGTAATGAGAGAATTTCTGAATTCCATTCCAGGTGGTCAAACAAAACTTCTAATAGATACATTGATTTAACGTTTTTCACTTGAATTCAAATTCAATAGAATTACGCATTCAAAATAAAATATATTCAAAGTATAGTTTATTTTCATGCTCAGAGCTTCAATAAGCCAATTTTGGCTGCATAATTAATTGGCGTGTTCTTTCTGAGGATTTTAACACAGTTGTGACTAAATGTTCTCTCTCT